>NC_080583.1:4062500-4365530 GCF_029962835.1 Magnolia sinica | reverse complement strand
AAAACTCATGTTAGAATTTCCAAAACAGAATGAAATCCTCTCCTTAAATCATCACAAACAGAGATCGAAGAAATTATGGCCGAAAATGATAAAATAACAAAAGAGAGTGAAAATTACTTTTTGAGATCTGCTAGAGAGAGAGAGAGAGAGAGAGAGAGAGAGAGAGAGAGAGAGAGAGAGACGTTTCACTTCTCAGTGCAGACGCCGCACCAGATCCAGCATTTGAGAGGAAATTGGATGGACGATGACAACCACAAAACCAAACAAAAGGGAGGATAGAGAAACTTTCGAGCCCGGGAATGGGGTTTTTTCCAAGGAGTGGAGAGAAATGAATCGTTTCGTGAGAGGGGGAAAAGAAAAAGGCAGCATGGTTTCTGCATTTTTACCTGTTATAGTCTTGCTACGGTTTTAGACCGCAGCTAAAAGCCTTCTGGACCGTAGTTATTGCACTATCCTTCGTAGCCCCTCCACGTACGCACGTTTGATGGGTTTTGGACGGACGGTCATGTCAAGGGCTTTGTGGGGTCCATCGTGATGCATTTGATATATCCACTCTGTCCATTAATTTTGTAATTTTTTTTATACGGAATGACCCCAAAATCTAGGCAAATCGAAGGTCCAATAGAACCAAACCATCAATCAATGGTAGGTATTAATCTCCACTATTTCCTGCCGTGTGGTCCACTTAAGTTTTCAATCAACTTCCTTTTTTGGGCTCTTGCCCTAACATTCTCTTTCAAAACGGATAGACGTATTAGATGAAGCACACACATTTTAATGGGCCTCGTAGAATCCCTTATGGGGCTATCCCAAGTTGTATGAATGTGTGGAGGGATTAGCTTTTAGCTGCGGTTTAGGCATTTTTAGATACAATTTTAAGTCACAGCAATATAGCTACGGTCCATGTTCGTAGCTAAAAACCAGCATAGTCCGTAGCCTTCAATCGTTTTTTGGTAGTTAAGCTGTTCATGACTACATGAAGAAGGCCTTAGGGCAACTCCTTGTTCGTGGCGATGATTCGCCTTCGATAGGCTTTGAAATTCGCACTTGTTCTAATCATGAGGCGATGATGGCAGTGAATTGCATAATCATACTTGAGGATGTTGGATCCAATATGATGATATCAATGACATGATCCTCCAACACCCTGGACGAGGCGTCGATCGGGTAGATCAGACAGATTGAAAATTCAGGATGAAAGTCGATCTTTCTAGCTTCAACGACCAACTCTACATTGAGGACTTCTTCGATTGACTGCTTGAAGTCGAGTGCTTCTTTGACTACCTGGACATTCCTGAAGAGAAGAAAGTTAAACTTGTGGCTTATAAGTTGTAGGGCAGAGCTTTGTGATGCAGAGAGGGATGTAATGAGGTCAATCACCGTCTTCCTCAAGAGATATCTACTCTAAATCCACAAAGCTCTGTAGACTCCTCACAGAGCTCCCTCGAATCCACAAGGGATAAAAGTGAAAATAATTTCTAATAAATTCAAAAATAAATTAATTAATGATTAAAAAAATGAAATTACAACCCTTTAATAATGAGCTCAAACTTAGGACAAAGTTTTAGACTCAAACACCCTAAAAATGTGACTTAATATAAATAGTTAACTTACTATTTATAGACAGTCTCCATTCTTGTTAGATTTCATAGTGTTTGGCCAAAAATAGTAAGTGTCCAATTTGGCCTAACTACGTTATTCTCCTAGCTTTTCCAAGCCCTTTTCATGGTGGGCATAACTCCTACAACTCATAGGATCAAAAGTTGTACTCAAACTAAAACTTACTATTTATAGTAAAAATTAAATTAAATGGGACTTTTGACCACCAATATGATGGAATCATGCAAATCTGGCATGGGGCAATCCAATGTAGTGGGTTGGTTGGCTAAAGTAGCTTCTCCTATCTCAAAATCATGTATGATATGTCGAAAAAATCATCTTAGTTTAGGAGATACAACTATTTTAAGGTTCTGACAGTCCAGATCATTTTCACCTTTCATCAGGCCTTCTCTAGTCCAGTGTCTGCGACATGCTCTACATCAGATCCCTCCACTTAAAAAAAATCGACCTTGAGTTCTCGACCAGCTTCTGTTCATGATACTCGGTCAGGTTCGTAACATTGAAAGTATGTGATATCTTCATCTCATTCAGAAGATCAACAATGTAAGTGTTCTTATTGATCTTTTGGAGGATCGGTACTAGTCCAATCTTCTTGTTCTTTAACTTTTTGTAGGTCTCGGTCATAAATCTTTCCTTGCGCAGATGCATTATAACATGGTCACCTACCTTAAACATCTTTTGCCGCCAATGCTTGTCTGCTTGTACATTATACTTGTCATTCGAAGCTTGCAACTTAGCTTGCACATCCGCATGAATGCCCACTATTTGGTCCTCCATATGTTCTGCTGCAATGCTTATGCCGGGGAGCTTAGGTAAAGAGACCAAGTCAAGTATGTGGTGGGACACTCGACCATAAATAATTAGGAATGAGGACTTTCATGTTAAGTGGTTCACCATATTGTTGATATAAGGTCAAATCCCAATGCTTTGGTTTATCACCTGAAATATACCAGAGGAGGTTTTCCAATGTATGATTCACAACTTTAGTATGTCCATCGGTCTATAGGTGGTAGACACTGTTGAACTGAAGTCGTGTACCGAATCGATTCCACAAAGTCTATCAAAAGTGAGTAATTAACTTCGTGTCATGGTTATAAGTAATGATCTTGGGAACCCCGTGTAGCAGCATGACCTCTTTGAAGAATAGATTCACACGTGTGTTACATTGGGGGTCTTCTTACATATGATAAAGTGCGCCATCTTTAATAAATGATCTACCACCACAAACACTGAATCCATGTCGTGCTATGTTTATAGGAAACTAAGCACAGAGTCCATATATAAGTCGTCCCAAGGGTGGTCAAGCACATGTAACGTGGTGTAGAGGCTCGTATTCCAAGATTGCCCCTTAAAGGTCTGATAAAAATGACAACACTGCACCTTTTTACCTACGTCACGTACTAATTACGGCGAATTATATCGTTCCTCAACAAGAGCACGCATCTTTGCTCACCCAAGGTGTCCACCAAGGTTACCTTCATGTAACTTTTGCATAATCTACTCCCTTAGAGAACTTTGGGGGATGCACAATTGATTTCCTTTGAAGAGAAAATCATCTTGCATATGTAGGTCGCTGAGATGACCCTCTTGGCACCTTAGTCATGCATCATTAAAGTCCTCGTCATTGGCATACAACTCCTTGAGATAGTTGAAACTGACTACCTCATTGCTCATCATAACAACTAATGATACACGACAGCTAAGTACATCAACCACCTTATTCTAAGGTACTGACTTGTGCTTCACAACGAATATAAATTCTTGTAAAAGTATGACCCATCTAACACATACACAATTCACGTTAGCCTTTTTTTTTTTTTTTTTTTTAAGTTATATAGCTTATCACCCCTATCAGTACACACTCCACTGTTAGCCACCCCCACTAGGTGATCGATACCAAGACCTTAGCGTTGAAACGAGGATATCGTCACTTAGTCTACTACATGAGTTATGGATCAGAGTGTTACAATTCATGTTCACCTGACTATAAATAAACTTTAAGGCTTAATAGTCAGTATGTAAAACAAACTCTATATGAATCAGATAATGCTGCCAATGTCACAGTGTTTAAACTACTGCATATAGCTCAAGCTTATACTTGGACCACTTCATTAGAATCATCTACTATACCTATTTCTTGAGCACGGCCATCACCAAAGCTAGGAGGGGGTCCACCATATCATATATGTGAAATCCAATCCGTCCATCAGTTCCGATCACTTATGGTCACCTTAAATGGTAAAATCAGATCCATAGATATTTAGACAGGCCACGTCAATGCGGAACAATGTCAAATTGTCCAAAAATCTTTATGTTCAAGCGCTGTGGCTGTCTTCATCCTTGTAATTCACAACTTATGAACAGATATGATGAAAGATAAACCCCATGGTGGCCTGACACACAAACTAGCCGTCCCGGTTGTTCCTGTGGCGTGGCCCACCTTATTTTTGGATCTGGCAATTGTCCGCGCCCTTGGTTAGCACTGAGGACCTCACGTGATGACGTAGTAGATGTCACACAGACAGCATTGTGGGTCCATTTGGTGTTTTAAGCGCACCATAACATAACTCAAGTGGATGATTGATGATTGTGACAGGCTGGTTGCGTAGGTTATAATAATGAATATCATAATAATAACGGGGCGAGAGTTTCCTCACTACCGTGAAGAGCACGTACAACGAAGCTCTGTGGGGCCCACCGTGATGTCTGTGTGACATCGATTGCATCGGTTGAGTCAGCTCATGTTAGGGGGCGTTAGCCAAAATATCAGGATATCCACACATCAAGTGGGCCACACCACAGATGAGGACGCCCGCGATTGAAACCTTTCTCGCGTAATAGCATGAGCTGGAGCTACTGATGGACGGTGTGGATGTCACACGGACACCACGGTAGGGCACAGAGCTTTTCGTTGCACGGGCTCCTTGCAGCAAGCGTGGGGAAATTCGCTTTCGTGGGGAACCGACAATTTTGCATTATCACCGTTCGAATCACTTGTTGAAACTCGAGCGCCACACACGTTTCTGGAACTGGCCACTAACATGCAGAGGTGTGCTAGATCCAATCCACTCATCATATGGGCCCAAAACAGGAGATATCGTTATTAAAAAATCAGGCTGTACAGATAAGCAATTCGCTTATATTTAGTAGATAAATGGATGATAGAAAAAAAAATAGCCAACGCCCATTTTTAACATAAATTATGGTCCATCTGATGGAAATAATCCTAATAATAGGAAAATATATATTTGGGTCGAATATTAACGGCTTTGATCTTCCAAAAAAGTGCCAAATCAACAAGTTCAAGACATGACTGCCAAAAAATTGTATTCGCTCGGATTCACGTTCATATTGATTTTGGCCAGATTAGATGCGACACCGACCCCATCCATACGCTACGTTCCGTACCGTGGGACCCACCCTGATTTATGCATTCTATATCCATGCCGTCCCTCCGTTTTTCCAGATAATTTCGGTGCATGATCCCAAACAAGAAGAATATCTAAATCTCAGGTGGACCATACTATAGGAAAAAGTGGTAATTGAACATTCAACCATTAAAAGTTCCTACGGCCCACCATGATGTTTCCTTAATGTTTATTTGCCGTCCAAACTGTTGAAAAGGTCCCATAAACATTTTATGATGAATAAACAAATATCGGCTTGATCAAAAGCTTTCGTGGCCCATTAGAAGTTGTTAATGGTCAATCTCCAGTTTTTCCTATGGTATTGTCCACCTGAATTTGGTCTACTTTAAATTTCGGATCATGCCTGAAAATGATCTGAAAAACAGATGGACGGCGTGGATATAGAATAAATGAATCAATGTGGGCCCTACAGTAAAGGCCGCGCCGTCTTGGATGGGGCCGGGGTGACACCTAATCCGTTCCCAACAAAAATAGCGGACCTGATCCAGATGTTTCGCGAGCGAATTTAGTCAGTTAGGGAGAAAAATGAATTCGGTCAGACCGTGACTGTGGGGCCCACCTTGATGCATATTTTGTATATCTATACTGTCCATCCGTATTTTCAGCTCATTTGAGGGCGTAATATCAAAAAATTAAGTAGATCCAAATATCAGATGGACCACGTTACAGGAAACATTGGTGATTGAACATCCACAATTAAAAAACTCCTAGATCCCACAATAATGTTTATTTTATATTCAACCCATCGATAATGTCACATAAACCTGGACGAAGGGAAAACATAAATATCAGCTTGATCCAGAACTTTCATCGCCCACAGCAAGTTTTTAATGGTAAATTGGTACTCCTTCCTGTTGTGTGGTCCATCTGAAATTTCAATGTACTTCATTTTAACTGTTCGCCATAAAATGATCTGGTAAAACGGATGGACGGCGTGGATATACAACACATACATCGGGGTGTGCTCACGGTCAAAGCCTGACCGATTTTTTTTTTTTTTTTAAAGCCTGACCGAACTTGGTAAGACCCGAGCAAACCGAATCCGCCCCTAGATATCTCTTGTCTGCTATGGTTTGCCGTCCCATACTCGGGGCAGATATGGATGCTGGTATGGGAACCGTTAGTGACGTTCCACCAACCGAGAGGGAACCAATAATATTTTGTGCCTGTCCAAATCCCTAACCGGCTATTTTTTATCGTTCATCGTATGCGTGAACGTCACCCATTAATAAATAGAGACCGTCCAAACCGTTTACCATTTCAACGAACATCTTGGATATAGTCTTTCTGAAATCGGATTGAGTATTGAGTTTATCCACGCCATCCATCCGTTTTTTCAGCCCATTCCAGGTGTTGAACCCAAAATTGAAGCATATCCAAATCTCAAGTGGGCCATACCACAGGAAACAGTGTAAATATACCATTGAAACCTCTCTAGGATACAGACTGATGTTTATTTTGTTATCCAACCTGTTCATAATATCACACAGAAACGGATAAAGGAAACTTCTGCTGGCCCCAAGAACTTTTCAAATGTTCAACTCACACGGTTTCATGTGGTGTGGTCCACTTGAGATTTAGAAACTATGAATCACAGCCATTGACAAATATGATCAACTAGATGGACGGTTTAGACACTGCCCACATGCCACATATCAGTTACTCGGTATATATTAAAAAAAAGTCCTTGATGAACTGGGCCTTCACAAAGACCCAGATGGTCCTTAAATAACAATAGACGCTCATGTCCAACTGCCTGGACCTCTAATTCACTGTCCAACAAGAGGATATTTTCATCCTTTGCAAAATCCAACCCACAAATAAAATCCAACCCCACTGTGAGGGTCACATTGTGCAAAAAATCAGGCCAATCCATCCATCAGATCAGTCATAATTGAATATCTATGTTACATAAGCGTCTATCCCTTATTTTCTATGGTGTGGCCCACTTAGTGAGTGGATAAGGCTGATTTTTTTATTACCTCATAGTCAAGATGGGACTAACCTATTGGACGGCTGGATGTCTTGGATATGTGGTATGTTGGAACTTATTCACTGGTTAGATGTTAACTTATGGTGCAACCCGTTGGACATGAGTGTCTCTCGTCCTTAAATTCAAAGGGGTCCATTTTTCGTAATCAATCAGAGCAATGGATCTTCTTTTCCAATCCCAAGCTATTGCTGGACTTCTTGCCTTAGCCTTTCTTTACAGCATATGGGCATGGACAGCTAGGTCTAAGATCAACATCAAGGGTCCACCCGAACCACCGGGTGCCTGGCCCATAATCGGACACCTCCATCTACTAGCAAGTGGGCCCGACCCCTGCCGAACACTTGCCGCATTGGCCGATCGGTATGGACCGGCCTTCGTTCTCCGGCTAGGCGTAAACCTCACCCTTGTGGTGAGCACTTGGGAAGCAGCCAAGGAGTGTTTTACCACCCATGATGTGGTTCTTGCCAACCGTCCATCTAGCGCGGTCGCTGACAACATGGGCTATGACTATGCCATGTTTGGCTTCGCTCCCTACGGGCAATACTGGCGTGAGATCCGCAAGATGGTCACGGTCCAGCTCCTTTCTAACCGACGGCTGGAATTGATCAAGCACATCCAAGTCGACGAGATTAACACGTGTGTTAAAGAACTATATGGACGTTGGGTGGACAACCATGAACGTCCGGTCACCGTTGAAATGTCGAAGACTTTTTTCGATCTTACATTCAATGTGATTGGTAGGATGATTGTGGGGAAGCGATTCTTTGGATATCAAGTGGCCCATGATAACGCTGAGGCGGCACGTGTTCGGGAAGTGATGAAACAGTCATCTTATCTTAATGGGGTGTTTGTTGTGTCTGATGCACTTCCGTTCCTTAAGTGGATGGACCTTCAAGGGCATGTGAGGGCCATGAAGAGGACCGCTAAGGAACTGGACTCGCTGCTTTCGAGGTGGCTAGATGATCATCGACGTAGGATGCGATCCGACGGTGGTGATGACGTAGGGGAGCAGGACTTCATGGATGCAATGCTGACGGTTCTTGAACGTGACCCAATCTCCAGTTATGACACTGATACCATCATCAAGGCCACTACACTAGTACGTTGTTGAATGAAAGATTCTAGTAGGTTTCCTAACGGGCTGGGCTCTGGCCATGCTGAGGTAGGCCCAAGCCCAGTCCGGAAAGTAAAACCTTGGACTGTGCATGGGCCAGCGACGGGTCAAAAGAAAAAGAACCGAGTCCGATTCTGGCCACTCAATTTTTTTATTTTTTGCAAGATCTAGGCTGTTCATTTATTGTTCCCCCGGACAAAAAAGCCCTTGAAACCTCGGGCTGAGTCAGGCTAGGTCAACGGGCTGTTAGACACAGCCCCATCAGAGCTGGATGTACAAGAGGGCCCATTGTTCATGGAAATGGAACATGCGCTTGTTGGGCCCCATGGTGGATGGACCATGACTCAAAAAGCCTATTCTTTGCGAGACCTTTCACGGATCATTTTACATTTGGATATGGACGGTTAAATTTTGAAAGGTAGGAACAATCTATGGAGGGGATTTTTTTAGTCATGGTCCCTCCACCGTGGGGATCAATGGGACTGTAGTCTTGATCACTGAACCATGGACCCACCTGTAAAAGCTGAAATAAATGTGCACGTTGTTTTGGTTATTGGGCAATTAGTTGATACACTGGCAGAGTATCACGATTGATACGCAGGCACTGTTGGATGGCATGCATGTCAGAGATTCCGACAGTTCATGAGTGTACTACCCTGATTTTTGGTACATGACATGTTCAAAATGTGCATTAGCTAATGAATCGATTATTTCAATCATACGTGTGCCATCCAACCATGCGAGCAGGCCACTGTGCTAGCTGTTACGTGGAGCCCCACGTTGTATCAAACCATAGCATTAGACTCGCCATTCGGACTCTCTAACGCAAGAAGGACGTGATGAGGCCGATCATTATCATAGTCTGCCTTAAGGATAACTACTCTCAATCTATGGAGTTTCCCTGGACTTTTTATCCGGATTCCTTGAATCTATTAGAAAAGAAAATAGAAAATAATTTTTAATAATTTAAAATAAATTGATGGATGATAAAAATGAATGTACAACCTCTTAAATAGTAATATCAAATGCAAAAGGAAATTTGGGAATCAAACTCTCTGAAAAATGTACATTATTATAAATAGTAAACTTACTATTTATAGACCATCACGATCTCCCCCAGTCTTCATGACTTTCAGCCAAAAATAGTATCTAATATAGCCTAACCATGTTATTCTCCTAAATAACTCTTAAATTTTAAAGGATCAAGAGTTATTATCGGACTAAAACTTGTTATAAATAATAAAAATGAAATTAAAATGGACTTTGGACCATCAATCTGATGGAATCTCGCAAATCCAGAGTGGGCAACCTGACATGGCAAGGTTGGTTGGTTAAAGTAGCTTCTCTTACACAAAATCATATATGGTACATAGAATTAACTCATTAGAATTTGTAAGATATTCCTGCTTTAGGGTTCTAATGCCCATCGGGCCTTCTCTGATCCATCTTTCTTATGAAAGTGTCCGTGACACGCTCTACATCAAACTTGGTCGGTCCTGAGTCATGTTGCAACTCAAATGAGTTAGTGTAGTCCTCCATTTGCTTAACTTGGAAGTTGTACTGTAGATTCTCATAGCGGCCGGTTCGGACAGTACAGTTGTCACCTTAACGTGGGCCATCTCCTTACTACTGAACAATCGTCACTCGTTAAAGAGGGCCCAAGATGAGCTGGACACCCACGTTGGCCGTGATAGGAATGTGGACGGGTCGGACACCAAGAACCTGATGTACATTCAAGCCATCGTCAAGGAAACGTTGCGCCTGTATCCAGCAGCCCCATTCGGTATACCACACAAGGCCAGTGAAGACTTCACCATCTGTGGCTTCCACGTACCTGCCGGCACTACCGTGATGGTGAACCTATGGAAACTGCAGAGGGACCCACGTGTGTGGTCGGACCCTTGCGAGTTCCAACCAGAGAGATTTCTAACTAGCCATGCAAATGTCGACGTTAGGGGCCAGCATTTCGAGCTGATACCATTTGGGGCCGGTCGCAGATACTGTCCAGGGATCTCACTCGCCCTTCCGGTCTTGCACTTGACGCTCGCGCGTCTGCTTCATGGGTTTGAGCTGGCAACACCATCCGATGCACCGGTCGACATGGCTGAGAAATTGAATATAACGATTAACAAAGCGAACCCGTTGGAAGTGGTCTTGACCCCTCGCCTCCCTCCAAAGCTGTATGAATAGTCTCTATAAATGAGCATGACTCACTTTTGGTACTGTGCTGTGCAAAGGTTGCTTGTTGGGTTTATTGTAGAATTACATTTATAATGCTCCAATTACATTAGGGCAGACAATTAAATCCATTTATATTTAGACTTTTCATTGGGTATGATGCTTGTTTCATTGGTACTTACCATGCGAACATCATACCAATCCAACAATCTTAACCATTCGTATGGTCAGCCTTGATAATTCGGTGGATCCAAACACTCTTACTAATCCACTGGAATCCGCTGAATGCGGATCCCACCATAATAGCTTCTTTTTTATTTTTTTTATTTTTAATGGGGACAACTTAAATTATTATTATTATTATTATTTTTAAAGTACATTCATTCGGGTGAGCTCCACAAAAAGCACGAGCTTCGCCTATATATCATATACCCTCCAGAATATATATATATATATATATATATATATATCTTGGGAAAAAATATGAGAAGTCCATAGACGCGATTATGGAATGAACCAACTCTACTGATACGGCCCGGGATTCTAAGGCAATAAGCCTGACCGAGGCAAAAGAACTAAATGCCTCAAGGAGAGACTTAGCTCAGATTGTAGGGAATAAAAACCTCGACCGAGACTTATAAAGTCACAAGCCAAAGACAAAGTACATAAAATGCATGAAGTTGACTTGGAAAATGAGGTAGCAACATTTAAAAGGCCGATTAGGGTCTAAAGCTTAGAAGCCACCTGACCGATTATAAAACTGACCCAACAAAGTCGGTTATAAGGTCAGCCATCAGAGTAAGAGAGGATGTCGATTACGGATCGGGTCCATCTCGCCCGACAGATGGCGAGCAACTTGATCCATAAAGCTAGCTCGGACTAACTCATTATTAAAGTCGGTCAGGACCGGGCCGAGTAAGGAAAAGATGGTGTGGATGAAAACGCTGTCCCGAAAATCTCGTAAAAGGATCCCCGATCCCGAGGTTTTAAGGATCGGATAGAGACCGAAAATGGATTGAAATCAAATCTCCAAGATATCAGGGGAAGAATCCCTGCATGATGGGACTCTCGCATTCCTATAAAAACAGGAATCTCCAAGCTAAAAGGTACGCAGAAAACTCCTCTCAAAATCCTTCCTATATAGTCCCATCATTGACTTTAGCATCGGAGGGTCTCTGGCTCTAGCTAGAGTCTCCTTTGTTTCTTCCTTTTGCAGGTGGTGGGACGATAGAAGGTGCATCTGTTTTTTGCATCAACAGATTGGTGTCATCTGTGGGAAACGATACGAAAAGTCATTTTTCAGGCTCTATTCAGTAGCATCAAGGGAATTTTAATGGCAAATACTAGAAAAATTGCTCAAAACGAGCCTGCTGAGGTCGTTACTGGACCACCAGGGCTTGAAGGTCTGTCGGATACGAACTGGGCCCAAGGGGCTCTGAACTAACCCGACAACCGACAAGGCCTGCCCCCCATCCAGCATCCTCCATTTCAACCAGGCAAAACTAACGGAACTGAGGAAACAGTCGGTTAGATAGGGAAGTCCAAAAGCCCAGGATTGATCTGAACTATATGAAGCAGATGTTGGAGCAGATCCATCGCTAGTAAGTTTCACCCCAATGTGATAGTGGACGAGCGAATGCTCCACAACAATTCGCCGACCCTCAGCTTACCACTCCGCGATCTGTCCCTTAGCTAAGTCAGCACTAGGGTCTGGCCGAGCTTATGCCTGCTCATTCCGTGACCGCCCTATTGCTAGCCTCCGATCTACGACACGAAATAGATTGGAGGAGGCGTAGCAGGCCTCCGGTTGAGGGTATGGCCGATAGTGATGAACCCTGAAAAGTCGACCTCCAGGACTTCAGGAGGGAAGTGCGAGAAGAGATTGCTGACATGAAGCAAGGTCATGACGCACATCCAATGAGGCCCGAGACAAAAGCATCTCCGTTCATAGAGGAGATAATGCAGGCTCGGTTGCTGGAACGGTTCTGTCTTTCACAGATTACACCCTTCACTGGCAAGATCGATCCTACCGAGCACATCAAATCCTTTCGAACATATGTGGAGTTGCACGATGCCTCGTATGTCGTGATGTGTCGAGCCTTCTCTCTCACTTTAACCGACGTAGCTCGACTTGGTTCAAGCAGTTAAAACCAAAGTCCATTAGCTCGTTCACGGAGCTCAATGATGCCTTTCTCACCAATTTCATTAGTGGGAAGAAAAAACTGAAGCCGCCTGCGTACTTGAACAATATAGTGCAAAAAGAGGGAGAGTTGCTGAAAGATTACATCAAGCATTTTAACTTCGCGTCGCTCTAGGTTCGGAAACATTCAGACAAGACAGCATTCAACTCGATCATGCAAGGCGTCAGAGACAAACCATTTCTGGCATCCCTGGACAAGAACCCGCCTACTACTCTGGTCAAGTTTATGGCCCGGTCAGTTAAGTACATGGATGCCGAGGAAATTCGAATCATGCGCGAAGCCGTCCAAAACACAAAAGCCCCGGCCAAAGAGTCAACAAAGAAAGAAGTTGACTCGACTAGTGGAAAGAAGCATAAAGATGATCGAACGCGTGATGATTGTACGTCGGGTAAACGGCCAGACCACAAGTTTTCAACGTATACCCTTCTCAACAAACCGTAAGAGCAGGTTTTGATGGAGACTAAGGGCGAAGGATTCATCAATTGGCCAGATAGGCTCCAAAACAATCCGAAATGACGGAGTAAAAATAAGTATTACCATTATCATCGCGATCATAGGCACAACACAAGTGATTGCTATCACTTGAAAGAAGAAATCGAGCGACTCATCCAAGAAGGCTATCTTACAGAGCACGTTGAGAGAACCGGGACGATGGAAGAACACCTAAGTGATAACCGACCCACGGAGGAAATTCGAACCATTGTGAGTGTCCCCAAGGTGAAGGCGACTCAAACAATGCTCGGAAAAATCACGCTAGGAGCATTAGTCGGCCTGAGTTCGAAATCCTGATACTAGCTCGGCCTTCGAAAGAAAAGAAAAGGTAAAAATACTGCGTATCATTCACTGATGAAGACGTTCGGGGTATCTATTATCTACACGACGATGCATTAGTCATCACCTTCACTATAGCGAACCGCAAGGTATTTTTCATTCTTGTTGACACAGGGTTGTCCGCTGATGTATTATTCACTTAGGCATTTGATAAAATGGGTGTCGAGCAATCAGCATTACGGCCGGTTCACACCTCCTTAATTGGTTTCTCTGGGGGACGAACACTCCCCGAAGGAGTCATCTCATTACCACTTACTGCTGGTAACTCTCCACACCAGGTGACAGTAATGGTTGACTTCTTGATAGTCGACCAACCATTAGTCTACAATGTTATACTCGACCGACCCTCGCTGAGCCTTCTCCAAGCTGTGATATCAATGTACCATCTCTCCATAAAATTCCCGACTGAGTCGGGAGTAAGAGTCGTAAAAGGCGATCAACAGGATTCACGGCGCTGCTACGAAATAGCTGTGAAAGCTCCAGCCGAGGTAACCACAATTGAATCATTGGATCCTCAGGCCGAGACATACGAGCGAGGCCAGCCAGTAGAAGATCTTATTTTAGTACCCTTGTTCGGGATAGACGAATCCAAAATAGTACAGATTAGCTCGTTTCTGTAATTGCCTCTAAAAGACAAGTGATATCATTACTCCGATGATACGCCGATGTATTTGCATGGAGTCATGAAGATATACCCGGGATCGATCCCTCGGTGATGACTCACTGACTCAACATCGATCCGACAGAAGTGACATCCGCTTGGCCCTGAAAGGTACGCCGTCATTGAAGAAGAGGTCAATAAGCTCCTCAAGGTTAAATTCATCGAGGAGATCTGTTATCCGGAATGGGTAGCCAACGTCGTCCTCGTGAAGAAAGATAATGGAAAGTGGCGAGTCTGTATTGACTATACCGACTTAAACAAAGCCTGTCCAAAGGATAACTTTCCTCTTCCAAGGATTGATCAGCTGGTGGATAGCATGGCAGGACACGAACTTCTTAGTTTTATGGATGCTTATTCTGGGTACAATCAAATTATAATGCATCAATCAGATAAATCTAAGACCACCTTTGTCACCGACAAAGGACTTTACTGTTACCATGTGATGCCATTTGGTCTAACGAATGCAGGAGCACATACCAACGATTAGTAAATAAAATATTTGCTTTGCAGATCAGCTAAACTATGGAAGTATACATTGATGACAGGCTCGTCAAAAGTATACACGCAACCGATCATATTACTGACCTAGAGGAGCTGTTTCTCATTCTTCGTAAATACCAGATGAAGCTAAACCCAAGCAAATGTGCCTTTAGGGTCGGCTCAGGTAAATTTCTTGGATTTCTGGTAAGCTAGCGAGGAATTGAGGTGAACCCAAAGAAAATCAAAGCATTACTCGACATGGAATCCCTAAAAACGATCAAGGATATACAAAGGTTAACTGGACGAGTAGCCACACTCAACTGCTTCCTCTCCCGAGCTACCGATAAGTGCCTCCTGTTCTTAAACAACTTAAGGGTCGACAAACGGTAAAGTGGACACTACCAAAAAACTGGCCAAAGGCTACAGATAAAAACCATAGCTAAAAGCCTATGGCTATGGTTAGAGTCCGTAGCACGACCGTAGCCATTGGTATGTTAGCCATAGGTCTTAAAGCTATGGCTACGGATTAAATCTGTAGCCATATAAACAATAGGTACGGATTAAATCTGTAGCGATAGCTTCCATAGCTCTAAAGTATATATAGCTATGGATTATATTTATAGCTAAAAGTATAGCGAGGACTGTAGCAATAGGCTGAAATTGGCAATAGCTACGGTTTCGATATAAAGGGCTATGGTTAATTAATAGCCATAGCTAATGGCTATTAAAAAAAAAATTAAGAAAATATAATAATGGCGTCTATTACCATTGTAGTACATGCCCTGATAGATCAACTCATATAAACTAATATTGATAAATACTTCATGGCTAAATCATTCATTCAATCAAACACAATCATTCATTCAATCAAATACAATAATTCATTTCAATCCATTCACAAAAGTACAATGCCAACATAATAGTTATTCTATTTAAAGTTCTCATTGACAGCAAGATCCAATGCCTTCTCGCAGCTAAATAACTTCTCAACAATCGCAAACGAGAACTCCATGGATGTGCCTCTACTGGTTATCAATTCGCCATCAATTAACACCCTATTCTCGGCTTCGCTTTGATCCGAAAGCTGACTGCACATGGCTGAGACAAAGAAAGATGACGATGAGATGACATAAAAAAGAATATTATTTCATGGCACGAGATAAAAAAAGAGGCAGATCCACAGTAGTAGTAGATCCCAACATAGAAAACAATGGGGAGAGTGACGCCCACCATTAAAACCTTCTTAAAGTCTACCACGTTGTTTATTTGAGATCCAACTTGTATTTCAGACTATGGGTGTGTTCAGTGTGTGTAAACAACATGATAAAGACAAGAACTTTACCTGTAGGGAGTGATCTCAGTTTCATCAAGTGAAATTCATTGAAATCCATATGAATTTTCAGCTTTCAAATAGACTAAAACTGGATAGTGCTGAAAGCTTGATGATCCCGGCAAGTTCCTGAAGCAAATGCAATTTCCATCGCTAGTGGAACAACCTTTGATCAAGATCATATGGTTGTTCTTGAAAAGGCATGAAAAAAAAAAATTAGCAGTAAAGAATAATGATTCAAAACTCAAATCCTCCTAAAACCAAGCAAGCAAGCACATGATTTAAAAGAATGCAAGCCTTACTAATAGAATGCTCAATAGTTTCCACTCCTTGAAAGTGTGGATATGCAATATGTCTCAAACTGTATGGTCTTCATGACTTACTGACAAAACAATAAGGTCATATTGCAGCTTGTCAGCCTCCTTGAGGAGCATATCAGCCACTAGTTTCACTTTTCTAGCTGCCACTATTTCTAATTTATCTTCGATAGATGTTACCACCACATTTTCCTTTGCTCTCTGTAGAATATCAATTATCATAACAACTTCCATCTTCACTGAGCCATTGGCAATTGGTACCAAAATCTGCAAGAAAGTGCCAACTGTTCAGAACACAGGAAATCTGTGAATCCATCAAATCACAAGTACAAAGAGATGACATATGAGTAGTAGCTGTTGGGAACAAAAAATATAAGTCCGCAGATTCGGACTTAATGCCTCGGGTCACCAAAGAATGTGCCAAATCCGAGGCATGATTCGCAAAACCGAGACAAAGGTTGAGTCGGTTCGGACGACAAAGGTTGAGTCGGTTCGGACGACAAAGGTTGAGCCAGTTCCGACGACAAAGATTGAGTCGGTTCGGACGACTCATCAGCACTCCGGGCATGCGTCGGGCGGACCACCTTACCAGATCGGCCATCGCAAGATCAAGCCTCATCCCGGATATCTTGGGATAAGATCTCCAACCCCGAAGCTCACGGGATCGGATGAAGGCTCCAGATGGGCACGACCCAATCTCCGTGATACTAGGAGAAGATCCCGCGCACAATATCAGGAAGAGAATCCTTGTGCGATTAAATGCCCCAGCAGCTATAAAAGAGGGACCCCGATCACCCTGAAAGGTACGAAACAAATTCTCTCTAAAAAGCTCCTCAATACTCTTAGACCCAGAATCCAGGCCTAACTTTGGCATCGGAGGGTCCCCTGCTCAGGCCAGGGTCTCCTTTGTCCCCTTTTTGTGCAGGTACACGAAGGTCCAAGAGGAGGAACCGAACATTTGCATCAACAGTTTGGCGCCGTCTGTGGGAACTGTACAAAAAGCCATCTCGTATTTCTATACTGATTTCAATGGTGATGACTAGAAGGACGGTCCCAGAAGAAGATTTGAATGAGAATGCGATTACAGGGCCAGCGGGTCCAATCGCGGTTCCCGCAGCCCAGAACCCACCTAACAACCGCCGACGAGGGGCGACCGGAACAAGCAACAATCAGCGGGGTCGCGACGATGGGCGGTTGGACAAGGAGGTTCAAGAAATCCGCTCCGATATGAATATGATGAAGCAGATGCTGGAACGAATGTATCAGCAGCAAATGCAGCCACTCCCGCATCCTCAAGGGGAGACAGCGCACGTACCGACGGCGGCACCTTCCGCGCCGCTCCTTCCGGCCGAGCCAACCCCAAGGCGGATCGGAACCATCTCCAGCGCAGTCAGCCACGCTTCCCTGCCCCCGACCGATCTTCGGCACGAGATAGAGCGAAGAAGGCGCAATCGCCCATCCATGGAAGGCACGGCAGAGAGCTGTGAACCTTGGAAAGCCGATATTCAAAACTTTAAAAGAGAAGTGCGGGAAGAGATGGCGAAAGAGATGGCGGACATGAAGCACGGCAACGTATATCCGACCGGGTCCGAAGCGAAGGCATCCCCCTTTGTGGACTCGGTACTGAAGGCCCGGTTGCCCGAGAGGTTTCGATTACCTCAAATCACTCCTTTCACCGGCAAGACCGACCCGACCGAGCATATTGAATGCTTCAGAACCTATATGGAGCTCCACGATGCCTCGGATGCGGTAATGTGTCGGGCCTTTTCTCTTACATTGACCGATGTAGCTCGACTGTGGTTCAAACAGTTGAAACCAAAGTCCGTCAGTTCATTCGCTGAGCTGAGCGACGCCTTCCTCACCAACTTCATCGGCGGAAAGAAGAAATTGAAGCCCCCTGCACATCTGAACAACGTAGTTCAAAAGCAGGGAGAGCTACTGAAAGATTATATCAAGCGTTTTAATTTCGAATCCCTTCAGGTTCGAAAACATTCAGAAGAAACGGCTCTCAATGCGCTCATGCAAGGAGTTAGAGATATGCCATTCCTGGCATCTCTGGACAAAACTCCGCCCGATACTCTGGCAGAATTTATGGCACGGTCGGATAAGTATGCGAATGCCGAGGAAGCGCGAATCCTGCGTGAAACTAAAACTTTGACCAAAGAGTCGGCCAAAAAGGAAGCCGACTCGGCCGGAGGAAGGAAGCGCAAGGATGATCAAGCGCGTGATGAGCGAAGGTCAGGCAAACGGCCGGATCGAAGATTTTCCACATATACTCCCCTGAACAAGACTCGGGAAAAGGTATTGATGGAAATAAAAAATGAAGGCTTTGTTAACTGGCCCAGTAAGCTCAGGAGTAATCCTAATCGGCGGGACAAGGATAAGTACTGCCATTATCACCGTGATCACGGGCATAACACAAGTGATTGCCGTCACCTAAAAGAAGAGATCGAACGACTCATAAAAGAGGGCCGACTCAGAGAACATATGGTTAAAGCTGGGGCAGCTGAGGCACGCCCGACCGAGAGCCAGCCTATGGAAGAGATCCGGACGATTATCGGCGGTCCACGAGGTGGGGGCGACTCAAACAATGCACGGAGGAATCATGCAAGAAAACTTAGTCAGCCTCAGTCCGAGCTCATGATCATAGATCGGCCACCAAAGGAGAAGAAAAGAGAAAGATATTGCATCTCGTTCACAGAGGAAGATGCCCGAGGCATCTATCACCCCCACGATGACGCATTGATTGTCACCCTGGCTATCGCTAACCGAAAAGTGTTTCGGATACTCGTCGATACGGGGTCATCTGCAGACGTGTTATTTACCCAGGCGTTCGACAAAATGGGGATCGAACGGTCCACACTACGCCCAGTTCGGACCCCGTTGATCGGTTTTTCCGGAGGACAGGTACTGCCTAAAGGGATTGTCTCGTTACCACTCACTGCTGGTAGTGCCCCATGTCAGACGACGATGATGGTTGACTTCTTGGTCGTCGATCAACCCTCAGTATACAACGCAATACTCGCCAAAAACTTGTTCACTCCCCAAGTATAGGGTTGTGATGTAGTAATAAACTCGGTAAGACCGAGGTCGAATCCACAGGGACTGAAACTTGTACGTGTCCTGAAACTAGGTAGAAATAGAACTAGACTAAGATGCTATCTAAATCAAATAGAATTTAAGAAATAATTGTGGAAGAATTATCTAAAACTTTAAGGAATTCAGAGGAAAGGAACTAGGGATTCAGAGGATCCACTTGTAGAGATCAGGGAGATCTTATGCCTGCATCAAGGATTATGGAATTCAACTGAACTTACTTGATTTGATTTTCAAGAGATGAAAGGTATATGAATTAGAATGGATTCCATCACCAAACCATGCCCAGGAGACAAAGTAAACAATAGAATTAAACTAATTACCAACCAATCAACAATGTATGAAGATCAGGAAGGTACTGTCATCCTACCATGCCCATGAGACGATGGTGAACAACAGGGCCTCCTGACGTCATAAACATCAAAAGAGAAAAGAAATATTCAAAGCCATTGCAAACCCATTGTAATTTCAGTCACAACAGACCATTAAAGACTAAGAAAAATATTCATTTAATAATTAAACCACAATCAAGTTTAATTCACAATGAAATAATTAAATAAAGTCTCCCATCTCAATACAAGCTTCACCTCTTAGCCCTAGCTAAGAGGTTCAGCCTAGCATGATTATGCTAGAACCAAAGAGAAAAAAAAAAACATTAAAGGAAAGAAATAAAATAAAAGGAAAAGAAAAAGGAAACCTCTTTCTTCCTATCTCCTCAGCTTTTTCTCCTTTTCTTCTGTTTTCTCCCCCTACGTGCAGCAGCACTATACACAATCCAGCCATTCCAGCCTTCAAGTCTTCTTCCTCTGTTCCTCCCACCGAGCACAAAACCCAAAACCGAGCTCCCTCCTTCCCGTCTTTTTTCCACGGCTGCACTCTCCCCGCGGCTCAGCAACCCTGCTCCAGCGCTCTCCTTCTTTCACTTTTTCTTCCTTTCTTCCTTTTCTTCCTCACGTTCAAAACCCAAGACCGAGCACACGTTCCGCTCTCCTGGCCTCCACGGCTGCCCACGCCAAGCTTCGATCTTCAATCTTCCTCCTCGAGTTGAATGCCCCTCTCCCTCACTCTCCCTTCCTTTTGTAGTTGTGAGGGCCGGCTGAAGAAAACTTCATGCGTAAGTTTTCTTACGCAGGCGTAATTCTTTACGGTGTTTACGCTGATTGATTTGTGGGGCCTATTATTGAACTTAACGGAGAAATCTACTCCGTTCATTGGAAGCGTGGCGAAATATTGGTCGGGAAAGGACGGTTCTTGACTGATCACAGTGTGGTCCATAGACTTTTTCACTCCGCCGTCCAACCCGAATTTAGACGGTTGGAAATCGTCTTCTCGATGCCTTCTGGGATTCTGCCACCTAGGCGATAGTTACAGGGCCCTTTGGAGTCCACTGAATGGTCCAGATCGGACTGATCAATGCAGAGGGTGGCCCACAACATTCGACCGCAGGCTCTGTTGCGAAACAGAGCCTGCGCGACTCGTGCTGTGATGTTGGTGGGGTCTAAAATCAGTATCAGACGAGAAATCCACCACGTCCATTGCGTTCTCCTCGAAAAACTGCTTGGGACAGGCTGATTTGTCTCGAGTTTGATGCGGCCCATGGTACCAGATCTTCTAGTCGTCCGTCTTGCATTTGATCATGAGTTACATGTGTGTGCGCGCATGGGAACAGAAGAAGACATTGGACAGGGTCTTGGCCACCCTATGAAGAAAATAGATGGTTCAGATCGTCCGTTTGGGCGATGGATGTGGCCCACTGTGATTAGCCGGTGAGAGCACGTCCCTCCAGTGACGTGCGAAAGTCTCATTTTGGACATTTTGTGCAAAAAACTGGTGGGGTCCACTATGATGCCGGTCCGAGAACACCACTCCCTCCATCAGCTCCTGTACGTAGTGTTGGCCCATGGCCTCTAGTTTAAAGCAGATTTGACTTCAGGGTGGGCCACACGCTTAACCAATGTATGGACAACATTCACCGTTAGAAATAGAATTTGATTCACGTATGCATGCATGACACATCTATTTACAGATTTGCCATTCTCTTTTGTTATATCTTCTGCCGTTTGTTTCTCCCTACTGCACCATCCAAAAGAAGTGAAATTTGACAAATATCCACCGTTTTTCGTGCTCTTTCCATCAGTTCAGTTTGGGTCCAGATCTCCCAAGGATGTCCAAGATGCTTTCTTAATGGTTATTGTCCTCTGATCTCTCTGTTGGGCCACTTCCACAAGGATCTAATGGATGAAATTTGACGTGTACGGTTAATTTATGGTCTTCAGGCCATGTATGAAGTTTCGAGCAGAGTGGATGGTGGAAACCCTGTGATCTTGCATTCTAACTAACTTTCAGGCCACTTAAGCTTCAGTTTCTCAATTTTCTCGAATCTCTAGCGTCTCTGGCGTTGATCTTGGTCCCCTGGAGTTCATTCCATGCTTTGGTGTCATCAGAGCGTTAAATCCATGCTTTAAGCATCCTTTTTCAGTCCATGCTCATAAATACACTCTGCATCACAAACACAATTAAAGCAGGCCATTAAACGGTATCATGCTTGTAAATTCATGCAATAACTGGGTCTGATATGCAATATTTGACCCACAACACAACCCCCAACCAGCATCTTGCTAGTCCCAAGCAAGGTATGCGAAAATTAATTTCAGAAATAAAGGGCAATTCCTATAAACCCAAGTGACTTGTGAACAAATAATTGAGATGTGAAAATTCTTATGATTCATGAATGTTAGGCATTATTCTCTCCTAGACTCAAGCACACAATAAATTTCATAATCAAGTTCAAAATATTAGTCCATCAATCAGAACAATTCTAAACATTGAATTCCATGGATGTATAGTCCAATCTCGACTTATCAACATTAAGATTCACCTCTCTATTTAAGGATATCATTGGTAACTAATAAGAGAACTTGCCTCACACCTTATAGTTTTATTTTTTTAATTTTTGACTTCTTTTTTTTTCATTAGAAGTAACACCAAGAAGAGGGATCAAATCCTCACCTATAGGGAGCAAACCTATGGTAAAGACTGTACACCTAACTCTTTCTCAAATATCATCCATGGGGGATCGAATCCTCACCTATAGGGAGTAAACCTATGGTGAAGACTATTCGCCCAATCCTTTCAATTTTCTCAGGTCGGTTCTTTTCATGCTTAGTGAGTACCACGTCAATCCTTCAATATCAGACTGAAACCTTAATATGCAAGCAAGATGTGTCTTGCGAATTCATGACTCAATCAATATTTACAAATTCTAATAATGGATTAACAATTCAAACTTAGCTGTGAAATTTAATAGATAACCGAATCCAAGAGTCGTAAATTACCAACATCATGTATTTTGTAATTCCCAATGTCCTAAATGGCCATCAAAATCACATTGAATTCATATGAACTTCCAGAAAAATTTAAAATTTTCACAACTTTTGCTATTTTCACAACTTTTGCTTAAGACCAAGAAAATACTGATTAGGAAACCTAATCTTCCACCCCCAACCAAAAATCTACATTGTCCTCAATGTAAAAGAAATAAACATGCAATGCACATAAGACAACGAAAATCTAGGAGGAGTGATGGAAAGATAGTACCTGGACGAAAAGAATCAAGAGGCTTTCCAAAGATATCTACGTAAGAGCGGGTCAGCACAAGAGAGAAACCAACAAAAATAAAATAAAATAAAAATAACAAAAATAAAATCCTATCTACACCACTTTCGCAGGTACTCTCGATTGCATTTAGCATATGCAACAAGCCTTTAAACCCCTAGGTTACCCCTAGTGGACGAGTTATAGTCTCGTGAGGGTTTGCAGTAACGTTACCTACAAACATTGAACTAACTGACGAAATGAAATAAAGAGCTAGGTTGCCTCCCAGGAGCGCTAAGTTTATCGTCTTCAGCCAGACAAATAAAGCAACTACCCTAGTCCTATGAAAGCAGGGAAAAACTACTCGATCATGCTGCAGGTCCCTCTTCCGGCCAGTATCGTGATAAGTTTCTCAGTAAGTTTCTCAATAGGATCATCCAAAAGCCCTTTTTGCAATAGGCTTGGATGCCCTGGAGCTTGACTTTCCAGAGAAACTTATCTACCTCATTAAAATTTTGCTGTTGATTCGCTTGAGGTATCCAAAGTATATATGATTCACCTGTGTCAGAAAAAGTTACAAAGTTAGTATCCCATGGTGAATCAGAGACTACAGGTAGATCAAATTGAGAAAAAATTTCAGGAAGTGGTGTAGTCTCAACACATTCCGAAGTAGCAAACTTCAGTTCAATTTTCAGCTCCTCCTCCCCTAATGGTAAACATTCAGGGTCTGTGGAAGAAGGGGCTTCAGAGTAAGGGTTCACTCGGTCAGTAATGACTACCGAGATGTCGTCTTGCAAGGCATTCACTATGTCTCGTATCATGGGATCATTTGAATCTGCAAAGTGTGCCAAACAATCATCAAAAGAGTTGGGACATTCAGCTGAGGGTGACTCATTTTCCACATTAAAGCTTGTGATGATCTGCCCAAGGAATCCATTGTCTTTAAAAGTAAACGGAGATGTGCTCTCTTGCTCCAACCCTACATAGATAGATTGAAAATCAATAGGGGAAGCATCGATGTGATTACTTTGTTCATTGAAACTACTCAATCGAGGTGTTGAATTGTCAAACGTGTACAGCTCAGATGGTGGCCTCAACTTAGTGGTTTCAATTTCCAAGGTCGTAGCGAGCAACTCGTCCTTCTCCCGAATCACATCATCATTTAATTCAAATGAGTGGTCCAAACATGTTTCACAAGAGTTAGAAGGGTCGATTGTAAGGGGCTCATCCTCCACCTTAAAA
This sequence comes from Magnolia sinica, assembly GCF_029962835.1. NCBI lineage: Eukaryota > Viridiplantae > Streptophyta > Magnoliopsida > Magnoliales > Magnoliaceae > Magnolia > Magnolia sinica. The sequence goes on along the minus strand of NC_080583.1, from coordinate 4,341,445 downwards.
TCAGACATGTCAGGTGAGGGGAGTGGCTCATTATGACCGACCACTTCATGTACATCTTGTTCATTGACCTGGACCAAACTTGAGATTGATTCTAGGGGACTTTGGGCTGTATATTCATGATCATCATCCCAATAAGCATCATTGTCTAATTCCGTGCAGTACACACTTGGGATGGGGTCGCTCTCCTCACACTCTACACCTAAGTTCGGTTGAGGTTTGAAAAAACTAACCTCTACGTCATCATTGAGATCCTGTGTGTCATGTGAGGAAAGTGTGTCATCATCATTATATTCGAAAGACACCCATGTATCTCCACCATTCTTTTGAACAGTCATTGAGATCGACTCATCGGGGAATTGAACCGTATGCTCATTAATGGAATCCAACTCCTCATTCCAAATTTCAGATTTCTTCAAAAGCGAGTGAGGATCACTTTTCTCGCATTGTATTTCTGGAATGAATTGTGGTTGAGATAACCGAGCCTCCTCTATCTTATCAAGGCGCGAATTAAGCGCTTCCAACGATTTTCTCATTTCCGTGAGATAGGCCAGGCTACGCTGAGCTAAATCCTCTTGGATTGTTTCTGGTTGGATATTAATGGTAGGGTATCCAAGAGGGTAATCATTATAACATATAGTTGGTTCATCTTCCAAATTTTGATGTTTCCCCTGGTAATAGTCATACTGATCATACATGGGAGAATATGATGGTTGATAATAATCCTCGTTTCCATAATTACGATCATATACGGCCCTATTAACAGATGGAACATAACGTTTTAGTCGGTTCTCAATGTCTGTTCTTGATGGAAAAAAATCTTGAGGTATACGTTGAATTCCACAATCCTCTGGCATTCCCCAATATCTCTTATCCATCTCGGCATATGCACGTACCCACGCTTCCATGGTAGAACCCTAACTCTGAGTCTAATCCTAGAAGAAAGAAAAATCCTACAGCAATACATAAAGTAAGAGGAGAAGTTAGAAAGATGTTACCAGACTAGAGATTCTTATATTAAGATCCTGCAAAAGAAAACAACAGAAATTAGTTTTTAAATCTAAGAATTCTAAAGTAATGTTAGTTTTTAAACAAAAAGTCTACAAGTAGAAAATTTCTAAAAATAAAGGAAAGATGAGTTAGTTTCTAAAATTAGAAAGAAACTCTAAAAAAAATAGAAAAATACTAGAATTAGAAAATTTCTAAGATTCAAACCCTAATTCTAAAAATAGAAAAAATAGAGGAATTAGAAAAGGATTACCAATTTAGAAGTTTATGTCAGGATCCTACAAAACAGGAAACAAGTTAGTTCTAAAAATCAAATAGAAATAAAAATCTAAAACTAAAGTTAGTAAAATCCTAATCTCAAACTAATTCTAAAACTAATTAATTTCAAAGAATCGTAACCGTCAGTCCCCGGCAACGGCGCCAAAAACTTGTTCACTCCCCAAGTATAGGGTTGTGATGTAGTAATAAACTCGGTAAGACCGAGGTCGAATCCACAGGGACTGAAACTTGTACGTGTCCTGAAACTAGGTAGAAATAGAACTAGACTAAGATGCTATCTAAATCAAATAGAATTTAAGAAATAATTGTGGAAGAATTATCTAAAACTTTAAGGAATTCAGAGGAAAGGAACTAGGGATTCAGAGGATCCACTTGTAGAGATCAGGGAGATCTTATGCCTGCATCAAGGATTATGGAATTCAACTGAACTTACTTGATTTGATTTTCAAGAGATGAAAGGTATATGAATTAGAATGGATTCCATCACCAAACCATGCCCAGGAGACAAAGTAAACAATAGAATTAAACTAATTACCAACCAATCAACAATGTATGAAGATCAGGAAGGTACTGTCATCCTACCATGCCCATGAGACGATGGTGAACAACAGGGCCTCCTGATGTCATAAACATCAAAAGAGAAAAGAAATATTCAAAGCCATTGCAAACCCATTGTAATTTCAGTCACAACAGACCATTAAAGACTAAGAAAAATATTCATTTAATAATTAAACCACAATCAAGTTTAATTCACAATGAAATAATTAAATAAAGTCTCCCATCTCAATACAAGCTTCACCTCTTAGCCCTAGCTAAGAGGTTCAGCCTAGCATGATTATGCTAGAACCAAAGAGAAAAAAAAAACATTAAAGGAAAGAAATAAAATAAAAGGAAAAGAAAAAGGAAACCTCTTTCTTCCTATCTCCTCAGCTTTTTCTCCTTTTCTTCTGTTTTCTCCCCCTACGTGCAGCAGCACTATACACACTCCAGCCGTTCCAGCCTTCAAGTCTTCTTCTTCTGTTCCTCCCACCGAGCACAAAACCCAAAACCGAGCTCCCTGCTTCCCGTTTTTTTTCCACGGCTGCACTCTCCCCGCGGCTCAGCAACCCTGCTCCAGCGCTCTCCTTCTTTCACTTTTTCTTCCTTTCTTCCTTTTCTTCCTCACGTTCAAAACCCAAGACCGAGCACACGTTCCGCTCTCCTGGCCTCCACGGCTGCCCACGCCAAGCTTCGATCTTCAATCTTCCTCCTCGAGTTGAATGCCCCTCTCCCTCACTCTCCCTTCCTTTTGTAGTTGTGAGGGCCGGCTGAAGAAAACTTCATGCGTAAGTTTTCTTACGCAGGCGTAATTCTTTACGGTGTTTACGCTGATTGATTTGTGGGGCCTATTATTGAACTTAACGGAGAAATCTACTCCGTTCATTGGAAGCGTGGCGAAATATTGGTCGGGAAAGGACGGTTCTTGACTGATCACAGTGTGGTCCATAGACTTTTTCACTCCGCCGTCCAACCCGAATTTAGACGGTTGGAAATCATCTTCTTAATGCCTTCTGGAATTCTGCCACCTAGGCGATGGTTACAGGGCCCTTTGGAGTCCACTGGACGGTCCATATCGAACTGATCAATGCAGAGGGTGGCCCACAACATTCGACCGCAGGCTCTGTTGCGAAACAGAGCCTGCGCGACTCGTGTTGTGACGTTGGTGAGGTCCAAAATCAGTGTCAGACGAGAAATCCACCACGTCCATTGCATTCTCCTCGGAAAACCGTTCGGGGCAGGCTGATTTGTCTCGAGTTTGATGCGGCCCATGGTACCAGATCTTCTAGTCGTCCGTCTTGCATTTGATCATGAGTTACGTGTGTGTGCGCATGGGAACAGAAGAAGACATTGGACAGGGTCGTGGCCACCCTATGGAAAAAATAGATGGTTCAGATCGTCCGTTTGGGCGATGGATGTGGCCCACTGTGATTAGCCGGTGAGAGCACGTCCCTCCAGTGACGTGCGAAAGTCTCATTTTGGACATTTTGTGCAAAAAACTGGTGGGGTCCACTATGATGCCTGTCCTAGAAATCCACTCCCTCCATCAGCTCCTGTACGTAGTGTTGGCCCATGGCCTCTAGTTTAAAGCAGATTTGACTTCAGGGTGGGCCACACGCTTAACCAATGTATGGACAACATTCACCGTTAGAAATAGAATTTGATTCACGTATGCATGCATGACACATCTATTTACAGATTTGCCATTCTCTTTTGTTATATCTTCTGCCGTTTGTTTCTCCCTACTGCACCATCCAAAAGAAGTGAAATTTGACAAATATCCACCGTTTTTCGTGCTCTTTCCATCAGTTCAGTTTGGGTCCAGATCTCCCAAGGATGTCCAAGATGCTTTCTTAATGGTTATTGTCCTCTGATCTCTCTGTTGGGCCACTTCCACAAGGATCTAATGGATGAAATTTGACGTGTACGGTTAATTTATGGTCTTCAGGCCATGTATGAAGTTTCGAGCAGAGTGGATGGTGGAAACCCTGTGATCTTGCATTCTAACTAACTTTCAGGCCACTTAAGCTTCAGTTTCTCAATTTTCTCGAATCCCTGGCGTGTAATTCTGTTGATCTTGGTCCCCTGGAGTTCATTCCATGCTTTGGTGTCATCAGAGCGTTAAATCCATGCTTTAAGCATCCTTTTTCAGTCCATGCTCATAAATACACTCTGCATCACAAACACAATTAGACGACAATGATGGTAGACTTCGTGGTCGTCGATCAACCATCGGTATACAACGCAATACTCGGCCGACCTTCATTGAGTCTCCTCCAGGCCGTGGTATCCACATACCACCTTTCAATGAAATTTCCGACCGAGTCGGGAGTCGGAATTGTCAAAGGAGACCAGCCGGATGCGAGGCGATGTTACATGATAGCCGTAAAAGGAGCCGCCGACAAAAGTCCGACCAACATATTAACGATCGAATCATTGGACCCTCGGGGCGAGAATTATGAACGAGGACAGCCGGTCGAGGATCTTGTCTCGGTCCCCTTGGTCGAGACAGATGGATCCAAGACGGTACGAATTGGCTCGTCTCTGCGGTCGCCCCTGAAAGACAAAGCCGATAGCCCTGCTCCGTAGGTACGCCGACGTCTTTGCCACTGGAGTCATGAAGATATGCCCGGGATCGACCCCTCGTGGTGACTCACCGACTCAACATCGACCCGTCGTATCGGCCGATCCGACGAAGCAATGCCCGCGGCCCTGAACGATACGCTATCATTGAAGAAGAAGTCAACAAACTCCTCCAGGCTAATTTCATAGAAGAAGTATACTATCCAGAGTGGGTCGCGAATGTCGTGCTCGTAAAGAAATCCAACGGGAAGTGGCGGGTCTGTATTGACTATACTGACTTAAATAAAGCCTGCCCAAAGGATAGCTTTCCGCTTCCAAGGATAGACCAGCTAGTAAATAGCACCGCCGGACATGAGCTCCTTAGCTTCATGGATGCTTATTTAGGATATAATCAAATTGCAATGCATAAGACAAATAAATCAAAAACTACCTTTGTCACCGACAAAGGCCTTTATTGTTACCGAGTGATGCCATTTGGTCTAAAGAATGCCGGCGCAACCTATCAAAGATTAGTTAATAAAATCTTTGCTCGGCTTATAGGCCGAACCATGGAAGTATATATTGATGACATGCTCGTCAAAAGTATACACGCGGCAGATCATGTGAATGATTTGGAAGAAATGTTTCTCACCCTACGAAAGTTTCGGATGAAGCTGAATCCGAATAAATGCGCTTTTGGGGTGTGCTCTGGAAAGTTCCTCGGTTTCTTGGTTAGTCAGCGAGAAATAGAGGCAAACCCTGAGAAGATAAAGGCTTTGATTGATATGGAATCCCCTAAAACCATAAAGGACATCCAAAGGTTGATTGGACGAGTCGCAGCACTTAATCGGTTCCTGTCCAGAGCCACGGATAAATGTCTCCCTTTCTTCAGACAGTTGAAAGGAAGACAAACAATGGACTGGACGGAAGAATGTGAAGCGGCATTCCAACAATTAAAATCATGTCTCGGTTCTGCACCTCTCTTATCAAAGCCCGAATCGGGGGAGTCTTTGCTCCTTTACCTAGCGGTGTCCGAGGCAGCGGTTAGCTCGGCCTTGATACGAGAATCCGAAGGAAAGCAACTGCCGGTTTACTACGTCAGCAAAGCATTATTGCCGGCAGAAACAAGATACCCAAGCCTGGAAAAAATGGCCTTGGCTTTAATCACTTCCTCTCGCCGACTCAGGCCATACTTCCATGCCCATACCATTATCGTAATGACCGATCTTCCACTTCGCCAGGTATTGCAGAAACTAGAAGCTTCCGGCCGACTCACGAAATGGGCCATCGAATTGAGTGAATTTGACATTCAATACAGACCGAAGGCAGCAATCAAAGGGCAAGCAGTAGCTGATTTTATCGCCGAAGGAACACCACCATTCGAGCTCCCGGTCAACGATATGCCAAAGGATGTTGCAGTTCCAACAACAACCGCTCCCCCGACCCTTATCTGCCCTATTCCCTGGAAACTGTTTGTCGACGGTTCTTCCAACTCGAAGGCAAGTGCGGCTGGGGTTGTGCTGGAAACCCCCGATCATACCTATATACAGTATGCCTTACGACTTGGATTTCAAGCGTCGAACAACACGGCGGAATATGAAGCGTTGTTACTCGGCCTCCGTCTCGCCGCTAGCTTGAAGGTCACGCACCTCAGTGTTTTCAGCGACTCTCAGTTGGTTGTTAATCAAGTTACCGGTGTATACCAGACACGGAAAGACTAGTTAAGGGCATACATGCAGAAAGCGAAAGAACTTATCAACGGATTTCAACTCTATCGTGTCACTCGGATCCCTCGTACGGAAAATAGCAAAGCCGATTTGTTAGCAAAGCTCGCCTCAGCCGATGAAGATGAAATACCCAGGTCCGTCCCTGTCGAATACGTCGATAAGCCGAGTATAGATGAACCAATTAGCGAGGCCTCAATACAATCAACTCGGAACCATCCTGGATCGATCCAATCCGCCAATACCTTGACGAAGGAAAGTTGCCTGAGGATCGCGCCGAGGCTCGACGAATTAAGATCCGAGCCTCCCGTTACACCATACTCAACGGAACCCTCTATAAGAAAGGTTAATACGCCCCGTTGCTGCGGTGCCTCGAACCCTGCGAGGCAAACTATGTATTATGGGAAATCCATGAAGGAATCTGCGGAAACCACTCTGGAGGGCGATCTCTCGCCCATAAGGTCCTACGACAGGGATATTACTGGCCCACTATCCAACACGACGCTCGCCAGCTCGTCCAAAAATGCGACAAATGTCAACGATTCGCGGCAATTCCGAGGCAAGCCCCCGAGGCACTGACGCCGATGATTGGTCCCTGGCCCTTCGCACAGTGGGGTGTCGACATCATAGGCCCGCTCCCTATGGGAAAAGGTCAGACCAAGTTTGCTGTGGTAGCAGTGGACTATTTCACGAAGTGGGCCGAGGCGGAGCCATTAGCTAAAATAACCGAGCAAAAGATCACCGAGTTTTTGTGAAAAAATATTATCTGCCGATTCGGAGTACCCCGTACCATTGTCACAGACAATGGAAGGCAATTTGATAATAGGAACTTTCGCGAGATGTGCGACAACCTCAGAATCAGAAACGTTTATTCTTCACCTCATCACCCTCAAACCAACGGACAAGTTGAGGCGGTTAACAAGATTATCAAGCAACATCTTCGGACCAAGCTTGGCCGGGCCAAAGGAGCATGGGCCGAAGAGCTCCCGAAGATTCTTTGGGCTTACCGAACTACAGCTCGAACGGCCACAAGAGAGACTCCGTTTTCACTAGCTTATGGCTCGGAAGCCGTCACCCCCGTTGAAGTCGGATTACCTTCGGCTCGAATCACCTCATTCAATGCAGAAGAGAATGAAGAACTCCTTGCACTCGGACTCGACCTTTTGGACGAACAAAGGGAAGTGGCGCGGTTGCGCACGGAGGCGCGGCAACGACAAGTGGCTCGGTTCTACAATACCCGAGTTAAGATTAGAAGGTTTCGAATGGGAGATATGGTTCTCCGAAAAGTTTTTTCCAAGGAATTTGGGTCGGGTACGCTGGGACCCAATTGGGAAGGACCCTATATCGTCTCGGGCACCATCCGACCAGGAACGTATCGGCTAGAGGACCTAAACGGACAACCATTGCCTCACCCTTGGAACGCTGAACACCTCAAGGTCTACTATCCTTAGCTCGGTACTCAATGTTTAAAGACTCTGAACTAAGAAAGATTAAAGCCAAGTCAAATGAATAAAGCTAAGCATTTTTTCTTCATTCATCAAAACACATACAAATACAATGTGTGAATACATCAAAGTGAATAGAAAGAAAAAATCAAAGGGCCCTGGTAACTGTCCTCATGCACCGGCCTCGTCCCCAGCAGCAGTGTCTTCAGCAGCGGCGTCCGGATTCTCGGATTCCGAGGCTGCTCCACCCTCGATTTCTGAAAGGTCAAGGTCAGGAAAAGATTTCTTTATATCCTTGACGCATTCCAGATAATCCGCTTTGGAACAAGCGGTCCCTCTCGTCCTCGAACTCCGCCGACTCAAGGAAAGCTTGGACGGCTTGGTCCCTGGCCTTCTCAGCCTCCCGAGTCTTCTCGTCGGCCTGCCGAATATGCTCTGCCGCTTCAAGCTTAGCCCGAGCTAATTCATCTGCGCACGAAGCATGAACTGTGAGAACTCGCCGGTTCTCTTCTTCAGCTTCGGAGAGAAGAGCCAGTACCCGAGCAACCTCTGCTTGCGCATCCTCCAAGGCTCTTCTGGAGGAAGCCGCCTCTGCTTTCGCATCTTCGGCAGCCTTCCGGGCAAGGGACGCCTCGCCTGTCAGGACGCCGACCTGGATTTCGGCCTCCTCGCGTCGCCCTTCGGCTTCCGACAGAAGAGTCTGCAGCCGATGAGTCGAGGATAGCTCCTTGCCGGCCTTAATCAAGCAGGGAGCGAGTTCAAGAAGCACCCTTGCTGCATGGCTGACGGTTTGCGATGACGGGGCGTTGTAGAGCCTCACGAACTCTCTTTCGCCCCCGTGGGCTAAGGCCCAGGGAACCATCCCCGATACCACTTGCTGCAGGACAGACGGCCCTTCCTGGTTCGTCTCCTCCCCTCTGGAGGATGCGGTCCTCGTCTCACCTTCCCCTCTGGAAGACGCGGCCCTGGTCTCTTCCTCCCGTCTCGGAACGTCCGTCTCAACGTTTGCCGAGTCGGGTGCCGCCTGAGGTTCCGAGGTAGCAACCGCCGTCTCTTCAGCCCTTTCTTCTCGGTCGGGAATTACGACGACGGGAGGGGCAAAAGCGCCGGCTCTTTCTCCTTCCGCACCGCCCTCTGCCTCTTAGGCGGCCGAGGCTCCGAGAAGAACCGACCGCGGAGGAGCCTTCAACTTCGTGATCGCCCTAAGGGGAGGACGAGCTCGTCATTTTGAGGAGCCGGCTGGGAACAATCCCGAGGTTAGGACGGGCTTGGCAGATCTAAAAAAAAAAAAAAAAAAACAAGTAAGTTTCTAAAATTAAAATTCAGAAGATACATTTTCAGTTACCTGTGACTTCCGAATCTAAACTGCAAGATGAAGGCGCTCCATGTAAAAGCTCCTTCCAAGATCTAGCTGCCGGATCCAACGTCCTCAACTCTTTGATCCGAGCCGAGGCACTGGAGCCGAGCTTCGGCCGCTTCTTCGGGATATTTGCTAGACACAAGTCCTTCAGACTCAGAATATTACGAAAAATGAAAAGGGGCGAGAGAGAGAAAACCCAAGTCACCTGCCCTCTGGAATGTCCGAGGAACACGAGCCTCGCAGGGCCCGGACTCATCCATCTCCCAGCGACCACATGCCCAAAACCAACGCTCTCTCCAATGTTTGTTGGAAGTGGGAGGGTCAGTGATCAGGGAACCGCCTCCGCCTCGCCAAGCAGCGAAGACGTAGAAGCCAGGGTAGTTCGGATTCACCCGCACTTGATACAGGTGGAGAAATTCGTCGACTGTAAGCGGTGGCTGTTCCATCTCGGCCCACAACACCGCACACCCGAATAAGTTCCTCCACCCATTCGGGACTATCTGCCCCGGGGCAATCCGAATGTGAGACAGTACTCCCCGGACGATGGCCTGAAGGGGCAGACGCAAGCCGCATTGCATTGACACTTGGTAAATGGCGACCGCCCCAGCAGGAGGGTGATCCGGCAAGTCATTTGGACGGGGGAGATAGGTGATGACCGACTCGGGGATGTGATACCCGATTCGGATTCTGTCTAAGTCCGCCTCAGTTAAAACTGAGGGAACCGGACCGCTTAAATCTTCCCCCGATCCTTCTCCTTCAGACTCGGCATGCGCCGGTTCATCGACAGGAACTGGATCGGAGGTTCCCTTGGCAATCAACATTTCATCTTCTTCCTCCTCATCTTCCTCCATGCCCCTCGGGAAGTTAGGCCTTCCCGGGCGGGTTAATAAAGACGACCCACCACGAGAAGGAACAACAGAAGCAGGGCGCTCCGCCGGAACTTCAGTGACTCTCTCAGATAGAAAAGCAGCGTTGGCATCCACTGCTATCTCCGTCAGTAAGGAAGGCGATTCCGCAACATTCCAAAAACGTTGCGCTTCGCCTTCGTCTCCGGAAGCTCCCCCCTGGGGACTTCGAGAACCCCTATCCGCCATTATTATCTAATAAAGAGGAAGGAGAAACTCACCGGAGGGAGAAAGGAAAACGGAAATGGCGGAAAGAAGCGCTGACGGTTAAGAGAGAGGAAAGGAAGAAGATGAAAGACTGAGAAGGCTCCAAAGGGAATGAGAAGTAGGAATGGCAATAGAAGTTCAAAATGCGGGACCCCCACCAATTTATAAGATTGCCATACGGCGGGAGTAATTAATGAGGAAATGATTCGACGCCTGCATCGATTCCCCCACTCGACACGTGGCGCTCGTCGACTGACGACAATAATGCCCTTGCTACGTGTCCAAACCTCATTGGCAGGATGAGCGATTTGACGGCTGACGGCGCGTGTGATGTCAGGAACCGAACCGCCTCCCGTCAAAGGCGACATGGAACGCATTAAATGACCACCTACTGTCTCGGACTGGGTTGTGAACCGACTCAAAACTCGCTACTCCTAAGTGTCATATGAAACACACGGAGTAGGGGGGCTTACTGTTGGGAACAAAAAATATAAGTCCGCAGATTCGGACTTAATGCCTCGGGTCACCAAAGAATGTGCCAAATCCGAGGCATGATTCGCAAAACCGAGACAAAGGTTGAGTCGGTTCGGACGACAAAGGTTGAGTCGGTTCGGACGACAAAGGTTGAGCCAATTCCGACGACAAAGATTGAGTCGGTTCGGACGACTCATCAACACTCCGGGCATGCGTCGGGCGGACCACCTTACCAGATCGGTCATCGCAAGATCAAGCCTCATCCCGGATATCTTGGGATAAGATCTCCAACCCCGAAGCTCACGGGATCGGATGAAGGCTCCAGATGGGCACGACCCAATCTCCGTGATACTAGGAGAAGATCCCGCGCACAATATCAGGAAGAGAATCCTTGTGCGATTAAATGCCCCAGCAGCTATAAAAGAGGGACCCCGATCACCCTGAAAGGTACGAAACAAATTCTCTCTAAAAAGCTCCTCAATACTCTTAGACCCAGAATCCAGGCCTGACTTTGGCATCGGAGGGTCCCCTGCTCAGGCCAGGGTCTCCTTTGTCCCCTTTTTGTGCAGGTACACGAAGGTCCAAGAGGAGGAACCAGACATTTGCATCAACAGTAGCTATAGATGAAATCATAGTTCTAAAATTTGCCAAATCAACCCAAAATTCAGCCAAGTCAACTCAACTCAGCAAAATTTCTAGCCAAGTCATCAGGAAACCCAGTAGTAGGAGCAACTTAATGTGACTCGTTGTGGCTCTCTGTTTGGTTTTATAAAAAAATTAATAATAAGCAAAGAGCAAGAATTGAACCCCGTCTTCCCTTTAACTAAGCAGAACTCCTAACCAGCAAAGCACACATCCTCAATTGTTGTTACACATTATGTTTTATACTACTTCTGCTATATGAATTTATTTTACATATTTATTAAATTGTCTGATAATAATTTATAAAGAATGCCAAGGAGGTCGAGACTTATTTCCTAGTCAACATGTTGCTAAGGGCCATCTTCTTCAATCCATATCAATGGAAGAAGTGTGCAATTGGATGTCTTTCTCCATGCCGAGATTTCAGTTTCAATTGCATGAAGGTTACAAGCTAGATGTGCATGTGCAAGAACAATGTCACATCAATCATTAAAAAGTTGCTCCACTAAATCATGCTCTATCGATCATCCCACTTGAAACTTGCTTCCTTTAGAATTGAGTTTTAACCACATTATTAAATACATAATGAAGCCAACAAAAATTTCATCTTTAGATTCCTTCTAGATGCTCATAAGGTAGAACGGAAGAAATACACTATGTCATGTCATTACCAATTGACTGACACCAAGCAGATCACCACTATAGAAGTAGATTAAAAGTCATAAGTGTACTTATAGAAGCCCTATTCAATCAAGAAGATGATAGTTTTCCATGTTTCCTATTATTGTCTAGCGATTTTGGACTGAATGCTAGCCCATTAGTTACTTTCTCCAATGGTGTTGCATATTTACTCTATATGTTGTAATATGCTAGCCCATCAGTGTTCGATTTTTTTAATAAAATTCTCTTTACCTGTCAATGAAATACAAATTTATGTATATATGAACATATGTGCCTTGTGTACCTGAGATAACTGAGATATTAGCACCTAGCACTGGATACTTGATGATTTATACAACAATGAAGCACTTTGGCATCTGCAAAAAACAAAATGACAAGCAGAATTCTGCATATGTTTACTAGTTTGCATTGGAACAAATAACCAACCAATTAAAAATCAGACACTTCCAACCAATTAAAAGAACAAAATTCTTGTCAATTGCAAGAGATGAACTAATAATTTGAAGATATACCTTTCAACAGGAATGTTCTTTGGAACCTATGACCATGCATAAACTTCCAATATGTAGAGATAAAATGTAAATCAGCAAATTCTAGCTGGTTCTCAATGCAAATATCTGAGTTAGCCATAAAGCACTCAAGTGTTAGTACATGTGCATGCCAAGAAACACCATTATTTTTGTTATTTCCTCTTCATTTAAATGACCATAAGAAATTCAATTCGCATATGTTATTTCCTAAGGCATTCCCAATGAGATTGCCTTGGGAAATTTAAGTTGCCATGGATCTTCATATTTGTTAGTTTTATATGTAGAAATGTCACTTGACAAGAATCAAGTAACAAGTTGCCCCTACCTCCATGATTCAAAAGTTTCAACTTTAGTACAGAAGTTCCAGAATAACAATGTCAACCTTACTCATTCTTGCTTACATTGGCAATTTGGCATTTATGTTGTGAAGATCCTCTTCAATCATCTTCGATGAATCCTCTTGGTATTTTTCTCATAAATCATATTTCAAATAAACTTAGAAAAAGAAATCTAAAAGAATCAGATGATAACCAAGCATACCCAAGAAAGGCTAGAAAAAGAGGTTTATTTTATGTATAAAACATTCCAAAAGGTAGTTTCTACTTTACTGAACTACTAGTTATTTTAATTCAATTCAATACTAGATAATACAAACTAAAGCCAGCTTGAAGCAGTCTGAACCTACTAACAGCCTTTCTGCTACCTTTCTCAATCAGATTTCTGACCTGAAGTTGTCTGAACTTATTAAAATACAGTTACTAGTATGTAGCCATCAAGGTATGAGGTTTTGTAGGTCTTAATGAAAATGGGAAAGAAAACTCCATCCAACTTTGTCCAAATGCTCAAGAACAGATGATTGATCATTGGGGTCAATGTCCACCTCGTCCTTTAAAATGACCTGCTTAGAAAGCATGACATGGTATGAAAATACTCAAAAAATATGAAAACCAAATTCCACAGAACTCTGTACCTCAGCATATTCAAAAGGCCTCACTGACTTCAAAGGTATTTTAGTTAGACGATATTGATTCCCTTATAAATAGAAATCACCAGCTATATTTCACATGTATGACCATTGATGGAAAAGATGAAAGGAGGTAAAAAGAAACAGGCTCCTTCACCAAAACAACCTTAATTTCTAAAAGAAGGACATGTTTAAGCTTTGCTCCCCCATCAATTAATGATGTTGCAACAGACGACCCTGGTTGAGTTATATGAAAGCCCATCCAAGGAACTTCCTATGAAATCAGAAGCTACCCTTAATAAGATGCAATAAGAAGGAAGTAATCCACAGGCAACAAAAAATGTTATCAACAATACCTATGGATCAACGAGGCATTCATGTTCATGCCCCCACACTATGAAGTCCAAGAATCGTGGTAGGAAATGAACATTTATCGCGTTTTTGGGATTTGTCTTGATCCTGCAATGCACAGATGTACAATTATAAGTAGCAACTAATCAGGTAAGCATTTAATTTCCCACTGAAAACATCTAGCAACTCACGAAAAATACTCATCACGAATCAATTTAAGTTAAGGAGATTGATTATGTTGCTCTTTTTTCTTTCTTTTTTTTTCATGTATTCTAACTTCTAGGTTACTCTTAAAGACAATGTCTAACCTGTTTTGATGGAGTACCATAATGTTGAACCAATCTGACACATCACACTCTTCTTGAGCTTCAGGCCTTACCCATTGTAGTTTTTTGCCCTTTTTTATACCATAGTATACGGCTCTGTTTTCCAAATACAAAGGGTTAGACACAAATAATAAGAATATGAAGAAAGCCAACATCCTTAAGAAGTGACAAATAACAGAGCACATAAGAAAATATGCCTTGATAGCATTGGGAACCATGAGAAGAACTCAAAACTGCTGATTAAAGAAACCAACGTTTCAAGAGCAGCATGTAAAAAATACACCAAATGCACACCAGCTCAAAGCTTTCCTTATACAAGGTTCCTTCATATGACCATGTTGGACCAACAAACTAGAGAGATATGTTGCTACCTTATCCTAGAGTGACTTGCAGTGTTTCTAACAAACTAATAAAAGATAAAGAGAGAGAGAGAGAGAGGGGGAGGGGGGGGGGGGGGGGGAGATAGTGACACAAATTATTCCAAACAGATGACCTTGTCCCCATAACAAAATGCATAAAAAGACAGACTTGAAAACAACCAATGGACTCCCAGAACCAGTGATCAGCAAATGGATTTCTTGCATGTTCTACAATAAGAAATGAGATGAAAGGTCTGCAAAATTGGACTTCTCAACAGTCACATGAGTAGTTTAAAGGTCATTGTTAGTTCTAGTTTCTGGAAATGCAAAAGTCGTTGTTATGAAAACACAGCTAAGGCTGATGTGCATGGGAGATTTTAGATGATGCAGAGGAATGAGTCTACAGATTCAAGAAATGAGTTGTTAGTGATGTGTATAGAATTTGCAGAATTTGAGAATTGTCATTGGTTGGCCATCCATGAACTGCTAGTTCATTTTTTTCTTATTATGCTCAGATATTCATGTTAAACAAGTGCGGAAAAGGCAATCATATTAAAGCATCATCTAGCTCTCTCTACAGTTTTCAGTAGGGCTGTCAATGGGCAGGTATAGGGTTTGGATCTGTCCAAGCCCAGCCTTGAAGATGAAACCTGGGACCAAGCTGCTTGCTGTCAGACTCAGACATAAATATAAGGCCATGTTTAGGTAATAGGAATTCCATGCCAAACAATGGAACAGAAAAACGATTTTCCTTTGATGTGACAATTTTTATTATTTAGATAACAAAGAAAAGGATGGAATCCACTAAGCAATCATTACACTTTTCCATAATTTGAATCTTGGCGCAAGAACCTAAGTGACTGTCGTTGTGAGAGGAATACGATCTTTCCACTTGCTATGTAAACAAGAACCCAAAAACTGAAATCCATGTTTCAATAGTGCTCATAAAAATCATCATTAGATATCAATTGCAGAAAGGTTATCCTGTCACCCAAGTATAAAACATAATGCTGACTGTTCTAAGAAGTGGCTACAAAAATAATAATAACCATCATCATAAACATTGATAGACACAAAGTAAATGGCTGGTGTACAAATTTTACAGGAAACGAAAATCTTTAAATGTCAATCGACACTGGATCAATTAAGAGAAATAAAGAGAGAGAGAGAGACCTATAAATGTCAATCGACACTGGATCAATTGAATAGAGGAAGATCGAAAGCCCTAAGTGTACAAAAAATATCCTTAAATACCTTGCAAAAAAAAAAAAACTTTCCCATTTTCTTCTGTTACAGATTTTACAGAACCCTAAATCCTTTTCCTGTTACAAATTTTACAGGAAACGAAACCCTAATCTCTGTATTTGAAGATTTAGAAATAAAAACTCAAAATCAAACTTAGAATATATGGTGAGAGAAATGGGTACCTGGTTAGAGAAGAGAGATGAAGAAGAGGTGAAGGGCAGGGGCTGCAGGGGTGGATTTTCGCCCGGGTGAAGGGGGTGCGTCGCTCAAGGGTTGCAGTCGAGAGGGAGAGGGAGAGGGAACGAGAGAGGGAGAGGGAGAGGGAGCGAAAGAGGGAGGTAGGGGTTAGGGTCAAGAGGGAGAGGGAGAGGGAGTGAGAGAGGGAGAGTGGAGAGAGAGATAGAGAGCATGAGAGAGAAAAGGGAGGCGCGGATTTGGGTTTTTTTCCCCGAATTGAGGGAGGGAAATTTTAGAAAGTTTTGTTTGAGGGGGAAGGAGAAAAGGGGCAGCGTGCGGGCCGAGTTTTGCATTTTTTTGTTACGGTTTTCGACTGTAACTAAAATCCCACTAGCCGTAGCTACTGTGCCATCCTTCACGACCCCTCTGCGTTTGCACGTTTGATGGGCTTTGGACGGACGATCCAATCAAGAGCTTTGTGGGGTCCATCATGATGCATTTGATACATCCACTTCGCCATTAATTTTGTAATTTTTTATAGAGAATGGCCCAAAAATCTAGGCAAATTGAAGGTCCAATTGAACCACACCATCGATCAATGGTACGTATATAATCTCCACTGTTTCCTACCGTGTGGTCCACTTGAGCCTTTGACCTACTTCCTTTTTTAAGATCTTGCCCTAAAATGATCTTTCAAAATGTATAGACGTATTAGATGGAGCATATATATTTTAATGGGCCTTGTAGAGTTCCTTATGGGGCTGTCACATGGTGTAGGCACGAGCGGTGGCATTAGCTTTTAGCTACGGTTTTATTATTTTTCGTTATAGTTTTTAAGTCTTAGCAATAAAGCTATGGTTTATATCTGTAGCTAAAAACTAGCATGGTTTGTAGCCTGTGGTCATTTTTTTGGTAGTGGGACGGAAGAGTGTGAAGCAACGTTCCAACAGTTGAAATCATACCTCGGATCCCCACCTGTTTTATCAAAACTCGAGCCTGGGGAAGCTTTGCTATTGTACCTGACGGTTTTCAACGCAGTCGAAAGCTTGGCTTTGATACAAGAGCATGAAGGTATATTACGTCAACAAAGCATTATTATCGCCAGAAACAATATATCCACTTCTGGAGAAGGTGGCCCTAGTCTTAGTCATCTCCTCGCGACGACTTCGGCCATATTTTCAAGCTTACACTATTGTCATCATGACCGACCTCCCACTGCATCAGGTCCTTCAGAAACCAGAAGCTTCCAGCTGACTAACAAAGTGGGCAATCGAGCTTAGTGAATTCAACATTTAGTATAAGCCGAAAATGGTGATAAAATGACAAGCTATGGCCGACTTCATTGCTGAAGTCACTCCACAAGCCGATCACTTACCAAGCTTGGAACTGAACAATTGACGACTGCTTCTCCCGAGTCATCATTCAACCCATTCCCTTGGAAGCTTTATGTCGACGGCTCATCCAACTCCAAGGCAAGCGGAGCAGGAGTCGTCTTGGAAACTCCTGATCAAACCTACATGTAATATGCTTTAAGACTTGAATTGCAAACCTCGAACAATACAGCAGAAAACGAAGCCTTGTTGCTTGGCCTCCAACTAGCAGCCAGTCTGGGTGTGACTCATCTCAACGTATTCAGCGACTCTCAGTTGGTTGTCAATAAGGTTACCAATGTGTATCAAACATGAAAAGAGCAACTAAAAGCATACATGAAGAAAGCCAAAGAGTTGATCGATAGTTTTCAACTATGCATTGTGACTCGGATCCCTCGAACAGAAAATGGTAAGACCGATATACTGGCAAAACTTACCTCTGCTGACGAAGACAACGTACCCAGGTTCGTTCCAATCGAGTACATCGCTAAGCTAATTATCAATGACCTGGTTAGCTCAAGTGTACATGCAATAGATTTGGAACCTACTTGGCTCGACCCGATCGTCTAGTATCTCAGCAGTGGAGAGTTGTCAGAGGATCGTGCTGAGGCTCGATGATTGAAAATTTGAGCCTCTTGTTACACTATACTTAACGGGGTGTTGTATAGGAAAGGATTCTTCGCTCTTTTGCTATGATGCCTGAATCCCGATGAAGCCAATTATGTGCTACAGGAGATCCACGAAGGGATTTGTAGAAATCACTTAGGAGGACTGTCACTCGCCCATAAGGTGTCACATCAAGGATATTACTAGCCGACCATTCAGCATGCTGCTTATAAACTCATCCAAAGATGCAACAAATGTCAATGATTCGCAGCCGTTCTGAGGCAACCTCCCGAAGAGCTGATCCCTATGGACAATCCTTGGCCCTTCGCGCATTGAGGAATCGACATCATCGGGCTGCTCCCATTAGGGAAAGGCCAGACCAAGTTCGCCGTTGTTGCATTAAATTACTTTATAAAATGGGATGAGGCAGAGCCATTGGCCAAGATAACCGAATAGAAAATTACAAACTTTTCTTAGAAGAACATTATCTATCGATTTGGGATACCTTGGGCCATTATCACCGACAATGGGAAGCAGTTCGACAACAGACAATACCGAGAAATGTGCAGTAATCTTGAGATCAGAAACGTTTATGCCTCCCCTCATCATCCTCAGACGAATGGACAGGTCGAGGCAATCAACAAGATCATTAAACAGCATCTCTGAACTAAACTCGACCAAGCTAAAGGGGCATGGACCGAAGAGCTTCTTAAAATATTATGGGCATACCGAACTACCGCTCGAACAACCATAGGAGAAACCCCTTTCTCCCTTGGGTATGGATCGGAAGCCGTCACCTCGGTTGAGATCGGGTTGCCTTCAGCCCAAGTCAGCTCATTTAATGAAGAAGACAACGAAGAATTGCTAGCTCTCGGACTCGACCTTGTGGAAGAACAAAGGGAAAAAGCTCAACTACGTATGATGGCTCGGCAACACCAAGTAGCTCGGTTCTATATTGCCCGAGTCAAGGTTAGATGCTTCCAAGTGGGAGACATGGTCCTCTGAAAAATGTTCTTAAACATTAAGGAAGTTGGTGTGTGTAGGCACACTAGGACCCAATTAGGAAGGACCCTATATTGTCTTCAGCACCATCTGACCTGGAACATATTGGTTGGAAGACCTAATCGGGCAATTGTTACCCTATCCTTGGAATGTCGAGCATCTAAAGATCTATTATCCTTAGGTCGACCATCAAGCATTCGCAACAATTCAAACAAACAAGGGATGAAAAACATGTAAGCTAAGTCAAATGAATAAGAAAAATGATTATATTCATTCACCAGTATGTGTTTTACATCAGATTACGTTAGTCTCTACTTTGCAATTACATTGATGGAACCACAAAGATAAAGGCAGAAAGAGTCATCCCTTCTCGGTTGCAGATGCTCTTGAGCCCACCTGGTGTGTTTGAAGTACTTGAAGCTTGGTGTGTTTAAAGTGCTTAACAGCTCCAAACCAGCTCCAAAGTTCATCAGGAGATAACTCAGTAGATAGCTCAGACTTAGCTGCTACCGCCACTCGGAGCAACCTCTGGTGCCACCTTAGGAGCAGCCTCAGACTCGACCTCGATACCAGCCGTGACATAAGCAGACCTGGCTGCCTCGGCCTCCGGACCTTGGACCCAGAGGCAACTTCGTCAAATCCCGAGAGATCAAGGTCGGGGAAAGCTTCCTTCATCAGTCCGACACACTTGGTGTAACCGTCCTGATACTAGCGACCCACTCCTCTAGAAACTCTTGAGATTCAAGAAAGGCCTTTATGGCCTGGTCATTGGCCTCCTCTTTGGCTTGTTCGATGGCATCCCTGGTCTCAGCGATGAGGCGAGCCAACTTGTCCTCTGAAGAGGAATGAGCCTGGCAAATTCACCGACTCTCCTCCTAGGCCTCTTTCAATAGCGAGGCCACATGAGCACACTCGGCCTTGGCGTCCTCAGTGGCCTTCTTGGCGAGCGCCAAGTTGCCAGTCATTATGCTGATCCAACCCATGACAGCTTTAAGTTATGCTTCCGCCTCCGCTGCCCGTTTCCGAGCTGCTTCAGATTCCACTGCCCAACTCTAAGCCTCGGCCATATCCACACTAGCCCTAAGCAAACAAGGGGCAAACTGCAAAAGAAAGAGGCAAAGTCAGAATAAAATCAAAGGGATTAGCAAGACGAGTGAGAAGTCTGAGTTTTACCTTAAGAAGAATCTTGGCAGCATGAGAGAGAGTTTGCCTCTAGGGGCTTCGAAGAGGGCAGCGAATTCTTTCTCGCTCCCATGGGAAAGTGCCCAAGGGACCATGTCCGATAGAGCCCATTGGAAGAACAACGCCTCTTGTTGAGTCGTCTCCCCTCGTGACGGCTCTCCCCTCTGCTCCTCCCTCTGCTGTGGAATAGGCTCTGCAACGAGTCCTGGCTAAGGGGACACCTGAGGCTCGGGAGCCACCGCGTTCGCCACTCCCACCTGTTCCTCCAAGTCATGGATTATTACGGTCGGGATCATGGTCGAGATGGGCGGTGT
Source organism: Magnolia sinica (assembly GCF_029962835.1). Classification (NCBI taxonomy): domain Eukaryota; kingdom Viridiplantae; phylum Streptophyta; class Magnoliopsida; order Magnoliales; family Magnoliaceae; genus Magnolia; species Magnolia sinica. Next base: position 4,321,198 of record NC_080583.1, on the reverse strand, counting down.
GGCTTGCCCCTTAGCCTTCTAGACCATCCTCGGTCTTTTTGGAGGGCGAGTCTCTAACCGTAGAGGAGCCTTCATCTTGGAAGCTGGACGGAGAATAGGCCTTGCCTTAGCCATCTCTGCATTAGGAAAAGCAATACAAGTCAAGAAAAATTTGAAGAAAATGCACCCTGACATCTAGAGATTACATGTTATGGCTGAATCTAAACCCGCGAGAAGAAGAAGCTCCAGCTGGAGAAGTGTCTTCCAAGACCGCTCCTCCAGATCCAACGCCTTCAGATCCTTGATCTGAGCTAAGGCACCGGCTCCGAGTTTCGAGCTTCGCTCGAGAATATCTGCAAAACGTTTCCTGTCAGACTCAAAGACATAACAGTGTAAGGAGATAAAGGGAAAAGTTCATGCCGAGTCACCTGCTTGGGAGAACGCCCGAGGAACGCGAGGTTTGATGAGTCCTAGCTCGCCAGTCTCCCAGCGGCCACACACCTAAAACCATCTATCTCTCCAGTGCTTGCTGAAGGTAGGAGGGTCGGTTATCAAAGGCCCACCCTTGTTCCGCCAAGCACATAAAAAGTACCAGCAGAGCTGCTGTGGATTCAGCCATACTTGATACAAATGGAGAAACTTGTCAGTAGTCAGTGGAGGCTGCTCTGTCTCAGCCCACAATATCGAGCATCCGAATAAGTTCCTTCACCCGTTCAGGACTATCTGCATAGGCGCGATCTGGAGTTGGGAAAGCAAATCCCGAGCAATGCCTTGGAGGGGCAGATGCAAGCCGCATTGTAAGGCGACCTGAAAGATTGCGACCATTCCAGTCAGAGGACAGTCGGGTAACTCACTCGGCAGGAGAAGGCGAAGGATGACTGAGTCTGGGACATGATACATAACTCTGATCTTATCCAAATCCTCCTTGGTGAAAACTGAGGGAACCAGACCCCTCTACTCATTTCCTGTCTCCCCTCCCTTGGCCTCCAACTCAGCAACCTTCGCCAATATCCGTGTGAAGACTAACCTACTGGCCCCTTTGATCTCCTCCCCAGGAGGATTAGGTCTGCCGGGGGTAGTTGACAGTGACGCTTCTCCACGAGAGGGACCAACCGAAGCAGGGCACTTCTCTGAAGACCCATTTGCCCTTTTCAAATACTAAAAGGCTTCATTGACACCAATGGCCATCTCCGCCAGCAGCGAAGGCGATTCTGAGACATTCTAGAAATGTCTCGCTTCGCCCTCATCACCGGAAGCTCCCTCCCGGGGGCTCTGAGAACTTTGCATTGTTATAAGAATAAAAAACGAAGGGGAGGGAGAGAGCTAGAACTCACTGGAGATGGCGAAGAGGACGCAAATGAGGAAATCAGGAAAGATGAAATCGGTGGAAAGTGGAAGAAAGAGGAAATGAAAATGAGAAGAAAAGAGGGCGCGTGAGAAAATGAGAAAGGGGCGTCCCGCTCCTCCTTATATAGTGCTGCCATGTCGCAGGGGCATTTAAGGAGGAGTTGAATCGACGATCATTTCGACTACCCTGCTAGACATGTGGTGCACGCCGACTGACGAAGACGCCGCCTCTACCACGCGTCCGAAGCTCATTAGCCGAAGAAGCGCTATGACGGCTTCTCGCGCGTGCGGCCTCGATCAACGAATCGACGCATGTTCAGGACGACACATGACTCCTGCGAATATTAAATGCTCCATCATAATATCGGTCTCCTGTCCAAGCCGACCCAAAATTCTTTACTCCCTAGCATCAACATAGTCGATGCAAGGAGTAAGGAGGCTTACTGTTGTGGAAAAATATGATAAGTCCAGAGACTCGGTTATGGAATGGACCAACTTTACTGACATAGCCTAGGATTCCATGGCAATAAGCCTAACCGAGGTAAAAGAACTAAATGCCTCAAGGAGAGACTCATCTTGGATTGTAGGGAATAGAAACCTTGACTGAGACTTATAAAGTCACGAGCCAAAGGCAAAGTACATAAGATGCATGAAGTTGACTCAGAAGACGAGGCAGCAAGATCTAAAAGGCCGATTAGGGTCTGAAGCTTAGAAGCCACCTGACCAACCATAAAACCGACCCAACAAGGTCGGTTATAAGGTCGGCTATCAGAGTAAGAGAGGATGTCGATTACGGATCGGCTCCATCTTGCCCGACAAATGGCGAACAATTTAATCCATAAAGTTGGCTCAGATTAACTCATTAATAGAGTTGGTTAGGACCGGGCCGAGCAAGGAAAAGACGGCGTGAATGTAAACAGTCCCAAAAATCTTGTAAAAGGATCGCTGATCCCGAGGATTTCGGGATTAGATAGAGACCAAAAACAGATTGAAATCAAATCTCCAAGATATTAGGGGAAGAATCTCTGCACGATGGGACCCTCGCATTCCTATAAAAATAGGAATTTTCAAGTTAAAAGGTACGTAGAAAACTCCTCTCAAAACCCTTCCTATATAGTCCCATCGCTGACTTTAGCATCAGAGGGTCACCAGCTCTAGCCAGGGTCTCCTTTGTTTCTTCCTTTTGTAGGTGGTGGGACGGCAGAAGGTGCATCCATTTTTTGCATTAGCAATATATATATATAATGCATGGCTGTACAGCCAAGGCAAAAGCAGAATACAAAATAGAAAGATCCTCAAGATAAGCTTTCCAGACATCAACACCACAGCTGCTGAAAGATATCCCTGATAGCTTCGAGAAGAAACAAAGGGAAATAATTACCGATAGCACACCACACATGCCAAATAGCCCAATCCTCAACCAGGGATACAACAACCTATAGAATCAAACAAAAGACCATGTAGCCATAAGACGGCAGTCCAACAACCAATCCATTAACTCAAGCTTCCCACCCAAACAACTATTTTCCAGCCATACCAGTCAAATCAGGTAATTCAGAGAGCAATTCTTTTGAATTAACCGGTTCATTTTTCTTATTTGAGAATCTCCTCCTTTCTTTCACTTTTTCTTTGGTAATTTAACTCGAGTACACGGATATGATGGATGAGCGAGAACCCCCTTGGAAGAGAGTTAGCCCTCGAAAACCACCACGCTCCCCATTCTCCTTTTTCACCGCAAACCTCTCTTTCGACACATCAATCAATGATCCCCATTGTATTTTCGGAAGATTTGGGAAGCTAAAAGATGTTTTCATCCCTTGGAATAGGATCCTCAACCGATCTAGAGGATTCGCATTCATTCGCTTCTTTTATGAACAAGAGGCATTCAACACCATTCAATGTCTCCATGAGAGAGGGATCATTGGTAGGGTAGTGCACATTGATTGGTCCAAGAAACAGAGTCGAGGTTCTTCTTAGAATCAGAATCCCTAAGATCCTGCCACATCAATCCCTAGCAAGCCTCCTTCAACAAAAATAGTAAACCCTAAAGGGGTGTCTGATGTTCCTGAATCAGATCTGAGAAGCCGCCCTGCATTCCGGGCATTTGATCCCATTAGGGTGCCTTCATATCAGGAAGTTCTACATTCGCGGAGGTCGGTGAGAGATGGGTCGGATGCGCACCAGCCCATACCTCCTCAGCCAGATAGGGAGATCCCAGCCCCTTCCATGATTCAGACCAACGAACACGCAGTCAATTGTCTCATTCAGTCTCTCTCCTGTGCCCTTATCGCTACGGTTGAGGAAGAAGGAGTGTCCATCCTTCACCTCATCGATGTCTTTCGAGAATCGCCTTTGGCCCGATTATAGGTAGATTTCACCAGAGTTGCTCTTTTCCAGGTTCTCCTGAAATTTCAATCCAAAGTAGAGAGATCGATGTTTGCTGCAGATCTTACCCTCCTCAAGAAAATGAGAATTGTGACTATTGAAGAATGGAAGCAAGAAACGGCTGCATTTCATCAAAGGGTGTGGATCCGCCTGTTTGGTATCCCACCCCATGCCTGGTTCCCAGAGACCATTAAAAGAGTGGCCAGTAGCTTCGAGAAGGTTCTGGAGATAGACAGTCTGGCCACACTAGGTTTGTTCCAAGGTTTTACGAGTATCCATATTCAACCATCTCCCAACCTTCTCATCTATAAGACCAGATTCATGGTGGTCCTAGGGAAAGTCTTCCCCATTTTTGGGTCCATTAAGGAGAGGATGTTTGTGGAGACTCCAGTTCCCCCTCATCCTCCTCCTCCCATGAATACTACAACCACGAAAGAGTGGGTTGTTCTGTCATTCTCCTGCCTCAACCGGCCCCATCAGCATCACCTCGCAACTATTTGACAAAATGCCAAGTCTAGATCCTCACCCGCCATTTCGCTAGCTCAGCTCAGCACAATTCCCATCCAGCATTCTACTCCTACTCCCCCCTCGGATTAGCCCCTCTCCCATACTTTCCTTTTACCTGCTAATCAGCCCACCCTACTGCTTGAATACCCCAAGCTTGTTCCCCTATCAACATCAACATCAGCTCCCTCCAACCCCTGCCCTTCCAATACCGACCAACCTATCCTCATGCTTGAATTCCCTACTATATCTAATCCTTCTCCCCCTACTTATGAAGCCCCCATTGCCCTCCCCATACCTTCCCAAACCTCGATATCTCCTCCAATATCCCTCAAACCTGCCTACCCTGCTTCTAGCCCTGCTAATGCCAATTATAGGCAATCTCTAGCCGATCAATTAAGCCCTCCTGCTTCAGCATCTCTATCGACCCCTACAATAATAGATCCTTGCTCTACTCCCCACCCCATTCAAGTGATTACGGGAGTCTTCCCCACCTCCACCAGGTGTTTCTTGAGACATAACAAAGCCCGCTCGGAGGGTTGTTGGCCACTTAAACTGAGTAAGAATTCCAGAAGTCGGGTTACTAGCAGGCCGTTTCATGACTATTGGACTGGTATAGAGGAGATAAGTTATATGAACCTCGACTCGGAAGATAGTCGGGTGACATTTTGGTGCATCTATCTACCTTCTTCGAACAAGAGCAATCCAATTCAGCCCCCTCGGTTGCCACTGTTTCCTCAGTTATCCAACTGCCGAGGGATCAAGCTGATTCTCCTCTCCCGAATCAAGTTCCACCTCATCCCACAGTGACAAGAAATATTAGAAAGTAGAATAGCAGACCAAAGGCGAGACTTCAATCTACGGGTGATGATACAACAGATTATGAAAATTGAAGCGTCGAGCAGTAAATTCAGGATGTGTCATGGATGGATAACGCGATTATATGGAACATGTGCAGTGTCGAAAATGCGCCTAAGATCAAATCCATCAAACAAATGGTTAAGAAATATAATCCTTGTCTTCTGGCGATCCTGGAACCCATGATATCTGATGGTAAAAGGGTAGCGTTGGGCCTAAAATTGGGCTTTCATTGTTCGGTTTCTAATGGTTATCCGGGGTAGGGGGGGGGAATCTGGATTTTCTTCCGGAATTAGCTAAATGCTCTAACAACCTCGATCTCAAATCAAATGGTGACGTTATCCTTCACTTCCCCTACCCTGAGGGAGCCAATCTCTCTCTCAGTTGTATATGCACGATGCTGCAAAATCCAAAGGAGAACCCTGTGGAATGAGATTGAACTTTTCAGCAGATTGTTCTAGGGTGCCTGGGCTATTGTAGGAGATTTCAATGTGGTGGCAAATTTAGAAGAAAGGAGAGGGATCCATGCACCGGATGGAGCGAGTATGGCGGACTTTGCTGAGATGATTCACAACTCTAGTCTTATTAACACGGGTTTTGTTGGAAATCGGTTTCTTGGTGCAACAACCGGGAAGGCAATGCCCATGTATGGGTGCGGCTGGACAGAGTACTCCTTAACTCCAGTTGGGTGACTTTGTTTCCTCTGTTTCATGTTGAACACCGACCCAGAATCAATTCGGATCATGCTCCGCTTCGCCTCGCCTTCCTTGCCCATCAACCCCTTAAGGTTAGGCCTTTCAAATTCCTCAGAATGTGGACTCTTCATGCTTCTTTCATCCAGCTAATTCAAAAGGCATGGGAGGGAGAATGCTCCCCTCACCCGATGATTAATGTTCAGCTAAAATTGAAAAAAACTAAACAATTGTTAAAAGTGTGGAACAAGAAACAATTGGAAATATCTTTTACCAGATTCAGAAAACTGAGGAAGACCTTGAAGGAATCGACTTCAACATGCAATCTTCCCCTTCAGAAGATCTCTCCCGTCAGTATATTGAAGTGAAGCACAAGTTAACCCAGCTTCAGCTTATGACGAAGGTTTTTTAGAAACAAAAGTTCAGAAATTCTTAGCTTAAAGAGGGTGACAAAATTATAAAAATTTTTCATTCATTTGCTAATGAAAGAGTTCGGAGGGCAGCCATTTCCTCGATCAGAAATGCGGTTGGGGATACGGTCTCTTCTTTCCCGAAGATTAAACCCGAAGCAGTCAAATTCTTCGAGGGCCTTTTTATAGCTGAACCCATCAGTTTTGATGCTGATTTCATCCAGGCTATCCCTCAGGTCATTAGCTAGATGGACAATGACAGTTTGTTGGCTCCTCCATCAATGGAGGAGGTGAAAGTGGTGGCCTTTTCCTTGCCTAAAGATGGAGTTGTGGGTCCAGATGGCTTCTTGGCGGCCTTCTACATTACCTATTGGGACATTGATGTTTTATTTTTAAACCAATCTCATTTAAATGATTTTAAACTCGCAAGTATACGAATCAGATGTAAATATGGTACGTATTACGAGATCGTTCCCACGAGGACTGGTTGTCACAATTTAAATCTACGATTCTTCTTAACTAATCCAACAAATAATTGAGCAAACTACCAACACAAATATACGGAAAATAATCGAGAATAATGAGGAAAATTCAATCAAGGAGAAGACTAGGACTTTCGAATCCACCCCTAATTATCCTAACCCTTATTTTACCTATTAACTCACCCTATTCAAATTGATATAAATTAAATAAATCATAAACTATGTCCTTAGTCAGGCACACAGAATTTATAATCCCTTAAAGCATATGGATCACGTCTTTCCATCCATGGTCAGGCATGAAGAGATGTAGATTCCTATTTCTTCCCTTATAGGAAACCTGTTCATGGTCAGACACAAGCACCTAGAATAATATTCCAAACAACATCCATAACTAGACTTTGGTTAAGCTCATAGCATAGAGAAGTACGGAAATTCCAGTCAAGCACACTAGAGAAAGAAACAAATCAATCAAGTTAAGATTAAATCAACAAACAAGGATCATTCAAGTTAGAGGCTTCATCTCAGCCCTAGCTAAGGAATTTAGCTATCCATGTGATCAATTAGAAAGTAAGAAAAATAACATTGATGAAATAAAAATATCCTTCTCTCCTCTTTCTTCTCTTTTCTTCTCTTTCTCTTCTCTTTCTCTTCTCTGGATCTATTCCCTGGCTCTCCTCTCCCCCTTGTCCACATTTTACATCTCTTTTTATAGCTGCTGGAGTGGCTGGAGTGGTGAAAATCGGATTTGGAAAGCTGTCGCATGCGTAGCGAAAGCCTTTTCGCAGCAAACTTTTGTGCCTTCATAAGTCCCTTGTTCTTTGTACTTTATCCGTAAAATCAACGTCTCCTGGGACGTTTTTGGCTAGCCTATACGATGGCCGGATCAGATCTTCCATCTGATTGAAGATGATGGGCCACAACCGCCCGGAAGTCCGTCTTTCACAGACAAGCGTAAGCCTACGTACGTCCAGCGCTGCGATGCTCGGTGGGCCCCACAGAAGTGTTTTCGGGAAAATCCACCCCGTACATTGGATTCAGGATGAAATTTCGGTCAAGAATGGATGGTTTTGAACGTCCATTGACGCGACCCATAGAAGAAATCATAATAAAATCAATTTTGAACGTCACAGGACAGTCCACTTGTGGCCTCTGTACTGAACACGTGTCCACGTATGGGCACAAACTGTAAACATGGTTTTGTAGTTCTCGAATCCTTCTACACGATGAACGGTTTGGATTAAACGTACGTGCCATGGGTGGGGCCCACAGAGGTCCGTAAAAATAAACTTTTTGTCCGTTACGCTGCGCCAGAAACGGTAACTGCTGTCTTGAGAGGAAGAAGCGGGTCAGCGCCTGCTGACCCGCTTTAGTCGGTTCGGTGCTCATCAGGCATGTGTATACTATGTACACACGATGTATATATGGGGTCCACTATGATGCTGTCGAGAAATCCAATCCGTCCATCCTGTTTCTCATCTTATTTAAACCGTCTAGGTCAATTTTGAAGAATATCCAGATTGTAGGTGGGCCTAAAATTGGAGATTAATGGGCCGATCTGTCCGTTGGCCCACTTCTCGAGATATTCAATGGTTGAAATTTAATATGTACGATTTATTTATGGCCTCTAGGCCATGTATGAAGTTTCAAGTCAATCGGATAGTAGAAACCATGTGATCTTGCATTCTGGACTATTTTCGGGCCTTTTTAACACCCGGAAGTCCATCTTTTACAGACGTGCATAAGCCTACATACGTCCAGCGCTGCGATGCTCGGTGGGCCCCACAGAAGTGTTTTCGAGAAAATCCACCCCGTACATTGGATTCAGAACGAAATTTCGATCAAGAATGGATGGTTTTGAACATTCATTGACGCGACTCATAGAAGAAATCATAATAAAATCAATTTTGAACGTCACAGGACAGTCCACTTGTGGCCTCTGTACTGAACACGTGTGTACGTATGGGCACAAAATGTAAACATGGTTTTGTAGTTCTCGAATCCTTCTACACGATGAACGGTTTGGATTAGACGTACGTGCCATGGGTGAGGCCCACAAAGGTCCATAAAAATAGACTTTCCGTCCATTACGCTGCGCCAGAAACGGCAACTGCCGTCTTGAGAGGAAGAAGCGGTTCAGCGCCTGCTGACCCGCTTTAGTCGGTTCGGTGCTCATCGAGCGTGTGTATACTATGTACACACGATGTATATATGGGGTCCACTGTGATGCTGTCAAGAAATTCAATCCGTCCATCCTGTTTCTCATCTTATTTAAACCGTCTAGGTCAATTTTGAAGTATATCCAGATTGTAGGTGGGCCTAAAATTGGAGATTAATGGGATGATCTGTCCGTTGGCCCACTTCTTGAGATATCCAATGGTTGAAATTTAATATGTACGGTTTATTTATGGCCTCCAGGCCATGTATGAAGTTTCGAGTCAATCAGATGGCAGAAACCATGTGATCTTGCATTCCGGACCATTTTCGGGTCTTTTTAACGTGAACGGCTTGATTTCCTCGGATCCCTGGCATGTAAATTCTTCAGTCTTAGTTCTCTGGAGTGCGTCCCTTGCTCTAGTGACTTCAAAGTGTCAAATCCATACTTGTAGTACTCTTTTTCTATCAACGCTCTTGATTTCATCCTGCAACAAAAATATAATTAAAATATTCCATTAAACATTATCATATATGTAAAATCAGGTAATAATTGGGGTCTGACATGTAATATTCGACCCTCATCAGACATTGTTGGTGAAGACATCCTTAAAGCGACAAGGGATCTGATAGCTAGGAACGCTCTCCTAAGAGCTTTCACTTCAAATCTCATCTGTCTTATCCCTAAGTCTCAGTCAGCTTCTAGTTTTGCTGATTTCTGACCTATAAGTTTGTGTAATGTTATTTATAAAATATTTTCTAAACTTATAGCTAATAGATTAAGCTCTTTTCTACCTAAGATGATATCACAGGAACAAGGTGCCTTCATTCAAGGGAGATCAATAGCAGAAAATATAGTGCTAGCCCAAGAGATGATTTAAGATATCAACAGAAAATTTCGGGGGGAGGGGGGGGGGGGGGGGGGGGTTGAGGGTCAAATATTGCATATCAGACCCATTTATTGCATGGATTTACAAGCATGATACCGTTTAATAGCCTAATTTAATTGTATTTGTGATGCAGAGTGTATTTATAAGCATGAACTAAAAAAGAGTGCTTAAACCATGGATTTGACGCTCTGATGACACCCAAACGGACTCCAGGGGACCAAGATCGATGGAATTACACACCAGGGATCCGAGGAAATCAAGTTATTCACGTTAAAGAGGCCCGAAATTGGTAAAAAATGCAAGATCACATAGTTCTCGCCATCTGATTGGTTCAAAACTTCATACATGGCCTGAGGGCCATAAATTAACTGTACATATCAAATTTCAGCCCTCGGATCACTATGGAAGTACCCCAACTGACAGATCAGCCCATAAACCGTTGATTCTGGGCCCACCTGATATCTGGAACTGTCTCAACTTTGGTCTCGATGGTTTAAATAAGATGAGAAAGTAAATGGCTGGATCAGATTTTCAAATCACATCACATTGGGGCTTGTACATGAGGCGTGTACACTGCACGTGTACATGTGCCGAGCCGCACCGAACCACGTTACGCGGGTCATCAGCACTGACCCGCATCTCCTTCTCAAATACGGCAACTGCCGTTTCACGTAAAACGGACGGACACTGTCCATTTTTACAGACGGTAGTGGGCCCCACAGAGCATACGTACGGATAATCCAAACCGTCCATCGTGTAGAGGGCCTCGACTACTACAAAACCTTGCTGAACTTTTAGACCCATGCAAGCACACGTGCGCGATACAGAGGCCACAAACAGGCGGTTCTGCGACGTTCAAAACAATTTTTGAGGTGATTTCTTCTCTGGGCCGCGTCAATGGACGTTCAAAACCACCCATTCTTGACTGAAATTTTATCCTGAATCTAATGGACGGGGTGGATTTCTCCGAAAATACCTCTATGGGGCCCACTGATCACATCAGCGCCGGACGTACGAAAGGCTACGCACGTCCGCGAAATCAGACTTTCCAGGCAGTTGTGGCCCACCATCTTTGATCATATGGCAGATCTGAACCGTCCATCGTGTAGGCCAGCCAAAACACTTCCAAGAGACGCTGATTTTACAGAAATAATGCAAGGAACGCGAGAGTTATGAAGCCCCAAACTTGGCTGCGAAAAGGCTTTCGCTGCGCGTGCGATAGCTTCCCAAATCTGATTTCTACCACTCCAAAAGCTATAAAAACAGTTCCAAACATGGAGAAGAGGGTATGCTTGAATAGGGGACGTCAGATAGAGAGAAAGAGGCGGAGAGAGAAGTGTTTGAAATTTTTATGTATTTTTTCTTTATTTTTCTTCTTTTTCCTATGATTATGTTAGGCTAAATCCCATAGCTAGGGCTAAGAGGTGAAGCCTGTAGTGAGATGAGAGATTCTACTTTGTGCCTTTAATTCATAAACTGAATTTGATTTAGTTGATTATTAAAGGAATATTTTTTTAGTCTTTTATGGTCTGTTGTGACTGAAATTACAATGGGTTTGCAATGGCTTTGAGTATCTCCTTCCCTTTTTTAATGTTTATGAAGTCAGGAAGCCCTGTTGTTCATCATTGTCCCATGGGCATGGTAGGATGACAGTACCCTTCCTGATCTTCATACATTGTTGATTAGTTGGTAATTAGTTTAATCCTATTATTTGCTTTGTCTCCTGGGCATGGTTAGATGAAGGAATCCATTCTAATTCATATACTTTTCATCTCTTAAAAACCAGATCAATTAGGTTTAGTTTGATTTCCATAAATCTTAATGCAGGCATAAGATCTCCCTGATCCCTACAAGTGGATCCTCTGAATCCCTAGTTTCCTTCCTCTGAATTTCTTAAAGTTTTACATTAATCTCTCACCATTATTCATCAATTTATATTTGATTTAGATTGCATCTTAGACTAGTTCTATTTCTAGCTAGTTTCAGGAAACGTACAAGTTTCAGTCCCTGTGGATTCGACCTCGGTCTTACCGAGTTTATTACTACATCACAACCCTATACTTGGGGAGTGAACAGGGGGGCCACAATCTCATCCTCAAACTTGACCTCGAGAAAGCATACGATAGGGTGAGTTGGGATTACCTAAAATAAGTGCTCCTCAAATTCGGGTTCAGCCTGAGATGGGTCCACCTCATGGAGAGTTGCTGGGGAAACAACTGGTTCTCCATTCTAATCAATGGAGGACCAACGGGTTTCTTCAAATCTTTTAGGGGATTGAGACAAGGGGACCCCCTGTCCCCCACTTCCTCATTGTTATGGAGTCTTTTTCAGTGAACCTAAACCTAATGAACGCAAGTGGTGGCTGTTAACCATTTGCCATGCATCGGAGCTGCCCCATCTCCACTCATCTTCTTTACGCCGATGATATTCTGCTCTTCACCAATGGAAAGAGGGAGTCTCTCCTCCAGCTCAATCAGTTTCTGGCCTTGTTTCAGGAAGTTACAGGTCAGAAAATCACTACAAAAAAAATGATCAAAGGCTACGGACTAAACTAGTTTTTAGCTACGAATATAAACCGTAGCTAATTTGCTACGGCTTAAAACTGTAGCTAAAAGATCCGTAAACCTAGCTAAAAGAGATCACTTCTAAACATTCAATTAGCCTGTGATAGCCCCATAATGGACTCTACGGGGCCCATTAAAATATGTGTGCTCCATCTAATATGTCTATCTATTTTGAAAGAGAATTTCAGGGCAAGAGTCTAAAAAATGAAGTAAATCGAATGCTCAAGTGGACCACATGGTAGGAAACAATGGAGATTAATACTTACCATTGATTGATGGTGTGGTTCAATTGAACCTTCAATTTGCCTAGATGTTGGTGTCATTCCTTAGAAAAAAATTACAAAATTAATGAACGGAGTGGATATATCAAATGCATCATGATGGACCCCACAAAGCCCTTGACAAGACCGTCCGTCCAGGACTGTCAGACATGTGAACGTGGAGGGGGCTATAAGGAAAGGTATAATAGCTATGGTCCATATGGCTTTTAGCTACGGTCTAAAACCGTAGCATGACCATAGCATGTAAAAATGCGGAATCCGCGCTGCCTTTTTCCTTTCCCCCTCCCACGAAACGTTTCATTTCCCACCACTCCTCAGAAAAAAACCCCATTCCCTCTCTCTCTCTCTCTCTCTCTCTCTCTCTCTCTCGCTCTTTCTCTCTCTCTCGATCTCCCATGCCCCTTCTCTCTCTTTCTCAATCTCCCGCTTCCCTCCCACGTCCCTCTCTCTCGATCTCCCATGCCCCTTCTCTCTCTTTCTCAATCTCCCGCTTCCCTCCCACGTCCCTCTCTCTCGATCTCCCACGCCTCTTTTTCTAATCTCTCTCTCTCTCTCTCTCTCTCTCTCTCGTTTGCTTCTCATTTATAGTGATCTAATCAGATCTGATATTCTGTCTTCCATCTCTTTCTTTCCTTTTGTTTGGTATGATCATCTTTATATTTTGCTTTTTTCAGCTTTGGATTGTAGGTGAAAATGGGGCTCACATTTACGAAGCTATTCAGTCGTCTGTTCCCAAAGAAGGAGATGAGGATTTTGATGGTCGGTCTTGATGCCACCGGTAAAACAACCATCCTTTACAAGCTTAAGCTTGGAGAGATCGTCACCACCATCCCCACTATTGGTATCAGATCTCACCCCTGTCTCTCTCAATCTTGGATGCTGGATGGTTTTTGTTCTCTTTTTAAAACCAGATTGTATAATTCTGCATGTTTTTGGTGATTGATTGATGTCTGAATTGGTTTTCATGCTTTTGAACTCAATTAGATCCTTTCTCTACCTGTAGAATCGGAACTGGGTTGTTGAAGCATGTATGTTTCTAGATCTGTTCATCTGTTTATACAGTTAGGTTTCCTAGCTTGATTCTATTGGAACTTGTATGCATGCCATAGATCCATACATTGTATTGTTGAAATCTGAAGATGTGCTTGTGGAGAATGAGAGATCTATACCTGTTGGCTTTAGCGGGGGCTCTGTGTTCATGGCTCCATAAGTGAGAGGTTGGGCTCAGACTTATGCTGGTTAGCCATTGTCTGCATGGTTTTAAGACTTGCACTAACTCATTTGGTCTTGAGATGAGTTGTACTGGAGTTGGGGTGACTCAGCTGAGTCACCACCATGTTTCTCAAAATAGAAGGAAAAATAAAGAAATATATAGAATTAAAAAATTGCACCTGGGGTAGTTTTATGATAAAGTCTAGTTAATGTGTGACCTTGAAATGCACTAAATATCAATTGGCTGTGTGAAATGTGGATAAGTATCTGATTGATTTCTTTGGTAACAAATCCACACCATTCAGGAAAACATGTTTCTTGATAGTAGTTGTAACCTACATATGTGAAATAGTTCATCTTGACCATGGTAGCTGGAAACACCCTAGGGTCATCTGAAACGCATTTCAGAAAAGGCAGATTTGCATTTCAAATGTTCTGTCATAATTGAAATGCATTCCCTTGGGGAACGTTTGTGAAAGGCAATTTTGAAAAAGTAATAATTTTGCACTTCAAAATTTCTTTAAAACACTTGTGATGCATTTGTAAAACATAAGAGACTCATTTCAGACTTCTTTTTCTTTTTGTTTCTTTTTTTTTTTCCTCTATCGGCAACATAAGCAAACCTCTTGTGAAACATTTCTCAAGAGTAAGTTAAACATGAGCGAAACGACTGTGAAACTCAAGCAAAACATCTGAAATGATAGTTAAACTTTAAATTAATACATTATCATATTTTCTTAGTTTTCTATGAAATTCCCCAAACAATTTAAATGTGTTTCTAATTAATTTAAAGGTTTTCTTATTATTTTTGAGACATGGGTAGCAAGAGACCATTTAACAAATAATGTTCATGCTTAATTCAATTTCAATCGTTAAAGTTACACAATTCAGTCAAAGAAACGAAAATGCTAGGAAATCAGCTTTTAAAGGAACAAGGTGATGTTTAGGACTGTACTTGATTTCTTCACAAATCTCTGTCTATGAATTATTATTGAGCTCTCTTACTCTTTGAAGTTTCTTCTCCAAACTGTTAGAACTTCTACAATGAAATTTCCAATGAATGTTGATTACAAGTCTACACTTATTCAACTATTCTGCAAGTAGAATTCAACTCAACTTGGTAAGACTCAGCTTTTGAAAAACCTGGTGGTATCTGATAAAAAGTTGCCAAGCACTTGAATAACTCTAGTGATTTCTTCACAAATACTTTTGGACTTTCTGAGGCTTGGATATGGTCACAATCGACCCTCAGTCACACTCATCTATCCCTTTTACACTTTAGTCCTTAATTTTTCCCATTGATATGATTTTCTTGTCTTTTTTTTTTTCCTTTTCTAACGTAGGCAAGAAAATCTTCTCTAGAAGTGTTTAACAACCCTTTCGTGTTCCCATGCCATAGTGGGGCTTTAGGGAGCTTTAGGAATTCCAGCAATAGAATCGCTAATTTTTTTCAAGAGGAAATAATGTGGATAATTGCCCACCAAAACAGACCCCATCCTCTAGGGAGCTTAGTGAAGAACAACCTCAGGATTTCCTTATTTTCTGTATCTCCATAGATTCAGAATAATCTGCTAAATGTCTCTGCATATTCTTCGAATTGCGATATTGAACAGATTTCAAGCTTTTGTAGCATTTGCCATGCTTTTTGCTTGTTTTTATCCTTTTCTCTTTCTTGATTTGTGATACCACAAATCTCTTGCCTGAGAAAGGTTCCAAATAGGGATCCTCCACCATTGGTTGCTTTAAATGCTGCAACAAAACGATCTTATTTTGTTGGTAATTTAAACACTTGCTAGGCTACTTTGGCATTCCCTAATAAGCTGCTTTTAAGATAAGATAGTTTTCTATCACTCTCCCATTCATTGTAATGCAAACCAATTGCAATGTCCATTGCATTTTCCCAAGCAGAAATTTCTGCTACTACAGTGGCTAGCTTGTTGCATGTAAGATAGACTCCTTTGTCATTGACTGGTTTAGTCTGAACTGAATCTAGTCTTATCTCTTGATCAATATTGCCTATGTTGGGCTCATGATCTTGATGAGATTTCATTCTTCTTTCCCAAAGTTTCTCTTTTCGATAACTATTGCTATAGCTATCAAACACTTTGGCTGGTTGTCTCCTTTTGTTATAACTGTTTCTTGGAGGGTGTCGACCATGATATGTTATTGCATCAACCATTTGTTCTTCAGTTTTTTGACTTGGAACTAGTAGTTCAGCTTCAATTTCAATTGAATCTTCAATGCTAGGTATATCATATACCTAATCTAATGGATATTCTAGCACACTAGTGACATATGCAATTGCTGTGTTAACAACTGAGTTATATGGTCACATGTTTCCCAATCTTTTTCAAGTTTGGATTTTGTTATCCTTAAATCTTCATTTAAGGGTAACTGTAATTCTTGCATTATCAATTGATGAGATTGCTTCATTCTTCTTCTCAATTTGGATTACTTAAATCTTCATCAAAAAGATCTTGCTAGAATCTTCTTGAAGGTCCAGCTCTCAAGCTATTTGGCATTAATAGTCTTATGGTAAGACCATCTCGGGTGTTTAGCTTGTAATCGACTTCATTAGTTTCTCCTATTTGTACAGGAACTTGTTGATGCTTGAAGTCAAATATCTATGTTTGCCCAAAACATAAAGTTTCGCCTTGGAAACAAGGAATACTTTTATGATTTTTGGTAACATAATGTCATGAAGCACGATGTTATTATCGACAACAATTTTTGGACTGACCAAAGTAGACATACAATGGTAATTTCTAATAGTACCATTACTATTGGGAATAACATCATTTCCTTACTTTCCAGTCCATAGCCAAGTCTATCTATAGACTTTCCTTGGCTTCAGCACCAGTGTGTTCACTACGCACCAGATGAACGTGGTGAGATATATAATATTCAACCCACCAAAAATAGAGTTCAAGAAAAACTTCTTAAAATCAAGCTTATCCTAAAAGACAATTTCAATGATAACCTAGTATCGGTGTTGCAAAAAAGAAGCACCTGTAACGCCCCGTGTTTTTAGGACCCGAGTATATGACTCGTTTCCCAAAAACACAAGTGTTAACCTTAAAGGATGGTCAAATTCACGTATTTTTTTTTCTTTATTAGAGTAAGCAAATGAGCGTAGAATGGACAAGTAAGCTAAAAGGGAAGTTTCAATTTTCATTTAGAATATACAAGTAGTTACCCTTAATGACTTATACAAACCATTGTCCCCATTCTTATGAATACAAAATGACATAATATTACATGTGAAACAAGGTAAACTGCAACAATCTTAAACTGTGAAATCCTGTAGCAACCCTTAGCAAATAGAATCATGCACCCATGTCAACCATAGCCTGCTCCTCACCAATATACGAAGCCACCTGCACTACCTATACGGTTGTATATTTGATGGATGAGTGGCCAGCTCAATGTGAATTTTCCTCAAGATTACACACCGCCGCATTAAGTAAGCATAGTTATAAAACAACAAGGCAATCAAAATAATACATGATGCAATCTTTTCAAATGCATGGATGCATGAATGCACATCGGCCTGGGGATGCACATCCAGCCGGACTTGGGCTCGTCACCCATGCAAATCATCGACCTGGAAAAATCATCCAGTCGGACAGGGGTCGATAATCAGTGGTCTAGGAGCTAACGAAACGATACCCCGAAGATTCTAAGGGTACGTGCTACAGCATCCAGATTAGCCACCCGTCATCGCCAACATGCTATGGATGCATGATTAGCCAAACTGTTATTAGTCCAATTACAATCAGCCGAGGTCACTACGGGTAGCTTAGAGCCCAGCGTAGGCCGACAGCTCGAGCATAGTGTCCCATTACCGCCATCCCCAGCTCATGGGGCTACCACCTTAGGATGTTTAATGGAAAACCATCGACTAGTGGTCAATCATATTACAACATATGAGGCTTGCCATCGCATGGTTGCACAGTATAAAAATATCGAGCCCATATAGGGAAAATACCAGGACAAGGACACATACGGCGATATCAAAGCAAGACACATAAGACAAATATCAAAATAAGCCACATGGGGCGAGTATCAAAATCATGCGATAAAAGACCATCCTTGAAAACCGTTGGACACAACAACCCTGGATGGTAGGCCCACATCACTGGTTAATTTAAACCACTATTCAATAACCACTAAGCCGAAGGTCCATTACTATCACAACCAGTCGAGTTACATCCTAAGTATGGGTATACACATATAGGTGGGGGTTTCCCACTGGTGTACCAATTCAAGTTCTATAAGCAATCCACAAATAATCCATGAACAATTATACAAGATGAACATTAAGCAGGCAATATAGCAATTCAATTTCCACCAGCTAATACATGTGATTATAAGAGAAAGATATCAAATGTAAATTTAAATAAAAACTATAACTTAAGCTAATGAGAAGATGGAAAGCTCAAGGGGAAGAATCATCACCTTATACTTTGAACTGCCTACCAGTGTTGCTAGAGAATGCGTGTTTCCTTAAAATCAAACCCTATCATGAATTGTAAAGTTATACCATTAGATTAAAGCTTTACACGCTATTCTAGGTCAAAGTCTTAACCTAGGGTTTGGATTACCTTAGTTTTAGGGTTTTACCCAAGAGTCCAAGTCTAGTCTCAGACCTTGGGGTTTGGACCCTAGTTAGTTGTACAATTAATTAAAGGGTTAATTTATTGGTGCTTATTAACATTAATGATTAATATTAGCTAATATGGTAATCATAATTGTTGTGATAAATGTTAATATAATAGCTACCAGGTACTTATTAATGATACAATTAGTATTAGCTAATCTAGTAATCATAATTGTTATGATAGTGACAACTAGTACTGTCCATTATTAATGGTAATATTTAAGGATGTTAATTAAAATATTACTACATAATAATTATAATTATGTTTATAATATTTAATATCAGTGTAACTAATCTACCAATGGCTAATCGTGTCTATAATAGTAATAAGGGTGGTAGTTGTAAATCGGGCCTGGACTTTGTCCATAGCGAAGGCCTGAATTGGGCCACACACATGGGCCCATACACACCACAATGGGCCTGACACAACATAACAGGTCTCATATGTACAGCAAGTGGGCCTCTTCCACGCAATGAGGCCCACGACCCAAAAATAAATGGACAGTGTGTGCAACACACATACATCATGGTGGACTTGGGACAAAAATCAAGTCAATGTGTGGCTTATGTGAGCCATACAATGCATAACAATTAGGAGGTTCATCCACCATTAGAGTTCATTTGTTGGGCCCTCCAAGTTGTGGTTCACAATCCAACCCATCCATCATGTGTGTCCTGCTGGGTTAAGGGGTCAAACCAAGTTTCAGGTGCATCCAAATCTCGGATGGACCCCAACAAGTGCTTTTATATGGTTTAACATGTTTTTAAAAGATTGTAGATAGTGTGGGCCACTTGGGCTCTGTGTATGGCTGACTTTTGGGGGCACCCCTTATATAAAAAGGACCCATCAAATGGACGGTGTTGATGTTCAACACACCATATAGTAGGGCCTATGGTGGGGCCCACGGTCCTAGCCAAAATTTAAAGCACAAGGAGGCAGCGTCCTCTGGACGTTTACATGCATGTTCCTGATATATTTATTATTATTTTTTTGATAGGTGGGGCCCACTCAGGAGGATCTACTCCGTTGGTAGGGTTTCAAGCTTAGGACAGGTCCAATGAGTCCAATATCGATCTGTCTTGACGCACCGAAATATCACAGTGGCCCTAATGATTTACCACTATTAAATTAGTCTTTCTGCTGGTGTGGCCTACTAGAGAGTTGGGCTAGCTTCATTTTTTGGGTCAACGCCTAAAATGAGGCGGGAAATGGGATGGACGGTGGAGACATAACATACATCTAGGTGGGGTCTCACTTCAAGCAAAATCGATGGGCAGTGTTGAATAACACATACCCCAGTCAGACCCACGTAACTTGGTAACGTCAATATAGCAGTCGTCCTGTTGCTGGGGCCACGGATGGAGGGCGAAGAATAAAATACATACATCAGGATGGACCCATAGGACCTTTGACGTCAATACACAACTACACAGCTGCTCACAAGTCGTGTTTTCAGCCTGTTTTCATGCCGGAAAACAGCTGGTGAAATGGAAATAGACGGCCAGTGGCCCCACCCCAACATGATTCGAACCCTGGATGGGCCTCTATTTTAGCTATTAGGGAGAGGTGTTAGGTCATACCTGAACCGTGACTCAGAGTAGTCTCAAACGAGGAAGATGACCAGCGGCAATGGTGGCTTCCTATCGGGCAGATTTTTCTCTAAAAGGAGGCATCTACGTGGTGAGTACAGGTCCCTGGGAGCTTGGAGAGATGATACATTAAAGCTTTATAGAAGTTTTCATGGTGGGATTGTGGGAGAAAGAACGGACGGTTTTTCTCATGTGCGGCTGCAAGGAATGGAGAGCAGATCCTTTTGCTATATAGGCTTTCCTCTTTCGAAACCCTAGACCTCCCAGAATCGTTGGATTTATGCCGAACGGTGGGGATTGAATCTGCCCAAAATCACCTTCCAAAACCAGTGGGCAAAAACTAAAACCGTCCACGGTTTCATTTAAAACCCCCTAAGCAAATGGACGGCCGAGATATCTTCCGTTTGGACGATCCAGATCAAGCCCGATGCCCAACACCCGGATCGTGCCAGCTGGCCTGCCAAAACGTTTCCATTTTCAAAATGTTGCTTATAAGGTCGATTTGCGCTGGGAATCGTGTGCTTGAACACGTGCTGAAACATGTGAAGTTTATAGGTTTTGGTTGAGCCCACGGTGCTAACATGATGGACGGTTTGGATCATTGATATGGCCTCTCATGGTGGGCCATTTCTTAATCAAACGGGGGAGGGGAAAACACAACGAGCCATGTTTTAAATGGCAGCGCAGCGAGAGGATTCCCATTTTCAGGAAATGGCGGGTCAGCGTCTGGTCTGACCACGCATGCCATTAGGTGTGCTGCTGGTGCACGTACCGTGCGCACACTCTAAATCTAGAGGTAGGGTCCACCAACTCCTTGCCAAATCTACTTCATCCATTGAGTTATAGAAGCTCCACCAACGGACCTTGGCCGTTGATCAGACTGATCTAAGGTCTAGGTGGGCTATACGGGTCGATTCCTAGCTTTAACGGTGGATTCTCGTTGATCTAATGGTCAGATTGTTCTGAAATTGAACGTCAATGGCTAAAATAGTCCCTGAAATTTACCAGATGATTGGGTCCACATGTTGTAGGGACATGGTCGTGGAAACTACCATCAGTTCCGGTTTCTAAATGTTTCTTTTCAAAATAGGTGGGGTCCACCTTTGATGATCTTTTAGAGAATCCACTCCATTCACCGTCTTTGGCACACCGTGCTAACCCATGGTCCAAAATTTGAAATTGATCCAAACTTCAGGTGGGCCGCACGATCTGTTAATGCATTAAATGGTATTTACCGTCAAACCCCATGCACGTAGAAATTTGAATGAATTGAGATATTCTGTGAGAAGTTCACTTTACTACTTGTAGTTGTACGATCCGTTCTGTTCATTGTGTTTAGCATATCTTGCTAGGATTAAGGTCCAAACATGGGACAGATTTGTTAATCGGGTGGGCCGCACGGTATGTTTTAGCTTCAACCGTAGTATGTAATGACATTCATGAATATTTACGATATTGCCATTCATTTCTCAACCAGCTTCCAATGTCCATTACGTCGAAGTGCGCCGCCCGAATTTCTTGAATTTTGGCGGGTATTCTTCATTTTTCGTGCTATTTCTCTTGGTCCAGTTTGGACCCCGATCTCTCAAGGATGTCCAAGATGCTCCTTTAGTGGCTTGCACACTCCGTAATTCAAAATAACATTTGTACACCTTCGATTGACAAGTTACCAGGTAGTTGGGACTTAAACCCGAAGATCTTCACAATAACCGATTCATCTTAATATTCGGATGACCCATTTGGCGGATCCAAACCTGATGGACGGTTAGGTGACTTGTTAAAAATAAGGAAGCTTTATAGTTAGCACTCTAACCATGCATATGGGTAGATGTATGGTCAGTTTTGTGAATAAGTAAACACAAAGTGAGTTTCCGGAGTGATTAGGGGTAAGACTTATATAACGTTAGATTCGAGTGACTTTCTTATACATGAAAGTTTCTCAGATTCCGATCCTAATGGTGGGCTAAGCATATTCATATGGTGTGAATAAGATGGACGGATCAGAATCTTGATCTGATAAGTGTACGAACGGATGTAGAGGTCAAGTAGTTGATTTACTATGATCTAAGGGCTGAAATTTGACGTGTATGGTTAATTTATGATAATTAGGCCTGGTATAAAATTTTACGGATCATGGGTACTATGTGATCTAGAATTCAGGGTCTAGGTTAATGGCATTTTCGTAATTATTTCTGATCTAAGAGTTTTGTGAAATTTAATGGTTCTAAATGATTATATATCATTTTCTAAACAATTCTTACAAAAGGTCTTATATTTAAATCATTATAAATAAAGACTTATTCACCGCTTTAGTTAAAGGAAGGTACATGAGCAATGGTCAGACGACTTGATTATGGATGAATATCATTCATAATCGGTCAGATTCATGTTGGAGGATGGATGTAGGGTTAGGTTGACTAAATTGGTACCGTACACGTATATATAATAGGTTAAATTTATGGTAACACTCGAGGACTTTCAATACTCGGTATTGAAAAGTTCGGGGTGTTACAATCTAACCCCCTTAAAGAGAATCTCGTCCTTAAGATTCAGCACAATCTTTCTTACGATGTCCGTATGCATCCGCTGGTTTTCTGCATTAAGGTTATTTGTATAAGTGCCCATAACTCGCTACTAGAATTAGAGTCATTGCAAGCTACCCCCCTTAAAGATTTCAAATTTCCAATGTTCAGGCTAACACGAATAGATGGTCACAGTAGGTTTGAGCCCGATACATCGATCATCTGTCTGCGCAGGATAGAGGATTTTGGTATCCATTCATAATCCTGTTAAATCTCGATCCTTTACTTGATCAGAGCATTGGAGTCATTGAGATTTGCTAGGACTTATAATTTGGGTCAAACCATGTAAACTTTATTTAAATATGGTTCCATCAACTCGTGATCCCGATTATTCTGGACTCCTGGGAAATA
Source organism: Magnolia sinica (assembly GCF_029962835.1). NCBI lineage: Eukaryota > Viridiplantae > Streptophyta > Magnoliopsida > Magnoliales > Magnoliaceae > Magnolia > Magnolia sinica. Next base: position 4,298,260 of record NC_080583.1, on the reverse strand, counting down.
TCATGTAACCTTATATCCTCAAGTCTATGCGGCCCATTATGCTTCCACTGTGTGCTCTGATTACCTAATGCACTACTTGGAAGTTTCAAGACCAGGATTTCTATAGGGAACCTGAGTTTGAAATTTTCAAATTTACTTCTAATATGTTTAGTCTCAGGTTGAAAATTTACTCAGAACTCCATGACTTCGTCACTAATTAATCTTAAGTGTTGAGATTCATGAAAACTCATCTCTAATTAACGAGATGCATTAGGAAATTTAAACTATAACCCCTACTATGATTCTTCAAGTTTGGGAAACATTTACGACTGACCTAATGTACGATGTGATGAGTAATGGGATTTCGTTACAATGCCTAAGGTTGTTTCATTCCCTGGAGATGGCAACCACGTGATTTCTAACTACAAAATCTTTAAAGAAGTTCAAATTTTGAGATTTATAAAATTTTGTTCACCAAGGGTTAAGTCCAAGGAATGTTCTCGTTGGATCTCCAATACGTCATGGTCGGTATTTGTTCTTCCACAGTACCTAAGTTTAACTCCTACTTCAATTGACCAAACATGAGATTTCCAAGGGAATCTAAGTTCCATTCCCAAGTCCTAAGATTATCGAACAATGTGCTAGGGGCCTAAGATCTGGAATTTCTATATTCTCAATTTCTCCTAACTATAGGGGAAGTTCAAATGAGTTCAAATGGTTATTCTAATAATTTCTAAGGGGGACCTAAGTTCATTCCTAAGTTCTTCAGTCCTCCAAACAAGTTTCTAGGGGGCTTAAAGTTTTAGGTTCCTGTATTCTCAATTACTTCTACCTATAAGGGATTCCACAACATTTCAACTGACTATCTTAATTATTTACGAGGGGAAATTAAGTTTGGGTTTCTATATTCACAATCATTCTTCTAAATCTAAGGGAAGTTCACCTAAGTTCAAATTTCTAATTTCAAACATTCTAACTTGAGGCATTTAAAGTTTGTATAAGGTCATTTCCCAAGGCCAAGTTTGTCCAAACTATGCTCTGATACCAACTGTAACGCCCTGTGTTTTTAGGACCCGAGTATATGACTCGTTTCCCAAAAACACAAGTGTTAACCTTAAAGGATGGTCAAATTCATATATTTTTTTCTTTATCAGAGTAAGCAAATGAGCGTAGAATGGACAAGTAAGCTAAAAGGGAAGTTTCAATTTTCATTTAGAATATACAAGTGGTTACCCATAATGACTTATACAAACCAATGTCCCTATTCTTATAAATACAAAATGATATAATATTACATATGAAACAAGGTAAACTGCAACAATCTTGAACTGTGAAATCCTGTAGCAACCCTTAGCAAATAGAATCATGCACCCTTGTCAACCATAGCCTACTCACCAATATACGAAGCCACCTGCACTACCTGTACGGTTGTATATTTGATGGATGAGTGGCCAGCTCAGTGTGAATTCCCCTCAAGATTACACATCGTCGCATTAGGAAAGTATAGTTATAAAACAACAAGGCAATCAAAACAATACATGATGCAATCTTTTCAAATGCATGGATGTATGAATGCACATCGGCCTGGGGATGCACATCTAGCCGGACTTGGGCTCGTCACCCATGCAAATCATTGACCTGGAAAAATCATCCAGTCGGACAGGGGTTGATAGTCAGTGGTCTGGGAGCTAGCGAAACAATACCCCGAAGATTCTAAGGGCACGTGCTACAGCATCCAGATTAGCCACCCGTCATCGCTAACATGCTATGGATGCATGATTAGCTAAACCGTTATTAGTCCAATTACAATCAACCGATTTAGGTAAGCTCAAGGTCACTACGGGGAGATCAGAGCCCAGCATAGGCCGACAGCTTGGGCATAGTATCCCATTACCACCATCCCCGACTCATGGGGCTACCACCTTAGGATGTTTAATGGAAAACCATCGACTGGTGGTCAATCATATTACAACATATGGGGCTTGCCATCGCATGGTTGCACAGTATAAAAACATTGAGCGCATATAGGGAAAATACCAGGACAAGGACACATACGGCGATATCAAAGTAAGACACATAAGACAAATATCAAAATAAGCCACAGAGGGTGAGTATCAAAATCATGCGATAAAAGACCATCCTTGAAAACCGTTGGACACAACAACCCTGGATGGTAGGCCCACATCACTAGTTAATTAAAACCACCATTCAATAACCACTAAGCCGAAGCTCCATTACTATCACAACCAGTCGAGTTACATCCCAAGTATGGGTGTACACATATAGGTGGGAGTTTTTCACTGGTGTACCAATTCAAGTTCCATAAGCAATCCACAAATAATCCATGAACAATTATACAAGATGAACATTAAGCAGGCAATATAGTAATTCAATTTCCACTAGCTAACACATGTGATTATAAGAGAAAGATATCAAATGTAAATTTAAATAAAAACTATAACTTAAGCTAATGAGAAGATGGAAAGCTCAAGGGGAAGAATCATCACCTTATACTTTGAACTGCCTACCAGTGTTGCTAGAGAATGCGTGTTTCCTTAGAATCAAACTCTATCATGAATTGTAAAGTTATACCATTAGATTAAAGCTCTACATGCTATTCTAGGTCAAAGTCTTAACCTAGGGTTTGGATTACCTTAGTTTTAGGGTTTTACCCAAGAGTCCAGGTCTAGTCTCAGACCTTGGGGTTTGGACCCTAGTTAGTTGTACAATTAATTAAAGGGTTAATTTAATGGTGCTTATTAACATTAATGATTAATATTAGCCAATATGGTAATCATAATTGTTGTGATAAATGTTAATATAATAGCTACCAGGTACTTATTAATGATACAATTAGTATTAGGTAATCTGGTAATCATAATTGTTATGATAGTGACAACTAGTACTATCCATTATTAATGGTAATATTTAAGGATGGTAATTAAAATATTACTGCGTAATAATTATAATTATGTTTATAATATTTAATATCAGTGTAACTAGTCTACCAATGGCTAATCGTGTCTATAATAGTAATAAGGGTGGTAGTTGTAAATCGGGTCGGGAGTTTGTCCATAGCTAAGGCCTAAATTGGGCCACACACATGGGCCCATACACACCACAATGGGCCTGACACAACATAACGGGTCTCATATGTACAGCAAGTGGGCCCCCTCCACGCAGTGAGGCCCACGACCCAAAAATAAATGGACAGTGTGTGCAACACACATACATCATGGTGGACTTGGGACAAAAATCAAGTCAATGTGTGGCTTATGTGAGCCGTACAATGCATAACAATTAGGAGGTTCATCCACCATTAGAGTTCATTTGTTGGGCCCTCCAAGTTGTGGTTCACAATCCAACCCATCCATCATGTGTGTCCTACTGGGTTAAGGGGTCAAACCAAGTTTCAGGTGCATCCAAATCTCGGATGGACCCCGACAAGTGCTTTTATATGGTTTAACATGTTTTTAAAAGATTGTAGATGGTGTGGGCTACTTGGGCTCTGTGTATGGCTGACTTTTGGGGGCACCCCTTATATAAAAAGGACCCATCAAATGGACGGTGTTGATGTTCAACACACCATATAGTAGGGCCTATGGTGGGGCCCACGGTCCTAGCCAAAATTTAAAGCACAAGGAGGCAGCGTCCTCTGAACGTTTACGTGCATGTTCCTGATATATTTATTATTTATTTTTTTGATAGGTGAGGCCCACCTCAGGAGGATCTACTCCGTTGGTAGGGTTTCATGCTCAAGACAGGTCCAATGGTCCAATATCGATCTGTCTTGACGCACCGAAATATCACGGTGACCCTAATGATTTACCACTATTAAATTAGTCTTTCTACTGGTGTGGCTTACTAGAGAGTTGGGCTGGCTTCATTTTTTGGGTCAATGCCTAAAATGAGGCGGGAAATGGGATGGACGGTGGAGACATAACATACATCTAGGTGGGGTCCCACTTCAAGCAAAATCGATGGGCAATGTTGAATAACACATACCCCAGTCAGACCCACGTAACTTGGTAACGTTAATACAACAGCCGTCCTGTTGCTGGGGCCACGGATGGAGGGCGAAGAATAAAATACATACATCAGGAGGGACCCATAGGACCTCTGACGTCAATACACAGCTACACAGCTGCTCACAGGTCGTGTTTTCAGCCTGTTTTCATGCCGGAAAACAGCTGGTGAAATGGAAACAGACGGCCAGTGGCCCCATCCCAACATGATTCGGACCCTGGATGGGCCTCTATTTTAGCTATTAGGGAGAGGTGTTAGGTCATACCTGAACCGTGATCAGAGTAGTCCCAAACGAGGAAGATGACCAGCGGCATTGGTGGCTTCCTATTGGGCGGATTTTTCTCTAAAGGGAGGCATCTACGTGGTGAGTACAGGTCCCTGGGAGCTTGGAGAGATGATACATTGAAGCTTCATGGAAGTTTTCATGGTGGGTTTGATGGGAGAAAGAACGGATGGTTTTTCTCATGTGCGGCTGTAAGGAATGGAGAGCCGATCCTTTTGCTATATAGGCTTTCCTCTTTCAAAACCCTAGACCTCCCAGAATCATTGGATGTATGCCGAACGGTGGGGATTGAATCTGCCCAAAACCACCTTCCAAAACCAGTGGGGAAAAACTAAAACCGTCCACGGTTTCATTTGAAACCCCCCAAGCAAATGGACGGCCAAGATATCTTCCGTTTGGGCGATCCAGATCAAGCCCGATGCCCAGCACCCGGATCGTGCCAGCTGGCCTGCCAAAACGTTTCCGTTTTCAAAATGTTGCTTATAAGGTCGGTTTGCACCAAGAATCGTGTGCTTGAACACGTGCTGAAACATGTGAAGTTTGTAGGTTTTGGTTGAGCCCACGGTGCTAACACGATGAACGGTTTGGATCATTGATATGGCCTCTCATGGTGGGCCATTTCTTAATCAAATGGGGGAGGGGAAAACACAACGAGCCATATTTTAAATGGTAGCACAGCGGGAGGATTCCCATTTTTGGGAAATGGTGGGTCAGCGTCTGGTCTGACCACGCATGCCATTGGGTGTGCTGCTGGTGCACACATACTGTGTGCACACTCTAAATCTAGAGGTAGGGTCCACCAACTCCTTGCCAAATCTACTTCATCCATTGAGTTATAGAAGCTCCACCAACGGACCCTGGCCGTTGATCAAACTGATCTAAGGTCTAGGTGGGCTATACGGGTCGATTCCTAGCTGTAACGGTGGATTCTCGTTGATCTAATGGTCAGATTGTTCTAAAATTGAACGTCAATGGCTAAAATAGTCCCTGAAATTTACCAGATGATTGGGTCCACATGTTGTAGGGACGTGGTGGTGGAAACTACCAACACTTCCGGTTTCTGAATGTTTCTTTTCAAAATAGGTGGGGTCCGCCTGTGATGATCTTTCAGAGAATCCACTCCATTCACCGTCTTTGGCACACCGTGCTAACCCATGGTCCAAAATTTGAAATTGATCCAAACTTCAGGTGGGCTGCACAATCTGTTAATGTATTAAATGGTATTTACCGTCAAACCCCATGCACGTAGAAATTTGAATGAATTGAGATATTCTGTGAGAAGTTCACTTTATTACTTGTAGTTGTACGATCCGATCTGTTCATTGTGGGACAAATCTGTTGATCGGGTGGGCCGCACAGAATGTTTTAGCTTCAACCGTAGTATGTAATGACATTCATGAATATTTACGATATTGCCATTCATTTCTCAACCAGCTTTCGACGTCCATTACGTCGAAGTGCGCCGCCCGAATTTCTTGAATTTTGGCGAGTATTCTTCATTTTTCGTGCTATTTCTCTTGGTCCAGTTTGGCCCCGATCTCTCAAGGATGTTCAAGATGCTCCTTTAGTGGCTTGCATACTCCGTAATTCAAAATAACATTTGTACACCTTCGATTGACAAGTTACCAGGTAGTTGGGACTTAAACCCAAAGATCTTCACAATGACCGATTCATCCTGATATTCGGATGACCCATTTGGCGGATCCAAACCTGATGGACGGTCAGGTGACTTATTAAAAATAAGAAAGCTTTATGGTTAGTACTCTAACCATGCATATGGGTGGATGTATGGTCAGTTTTGTGAATAGGTAAACACAAAGTGGGTTTCCGGAGTGATTAGGGGTAAGACTTATATAATGTTAGATTTGAGTGACTTTATTATACATGAAAGTTTCTCAGATTCTGATCCTAATGGTAGGCTAAGCATATTCATATGGTGTGAATAAGATGGACGGATCAGAATCTTGATTTGATAAGTGTACTAACGGATGTAGAGGTCAAGTAGTAGATTTACTATGATCTAAGGGCTGAAATTTGACGTGTATGGTTAATTTATGATAATTAGGCCTGGTATAAAATTTTATGGATCATGGGTACTATGTGATCTAGAATTCAGGGGTCTAGGTTAATGGCATTTTCGTAATTATTTCTGATCTAAGAGTTTTGTGAAATTTAATAGTTCTAGATGATTATATATCATTTTCTAAACAATTATTACAAAAGGTCTTATATTTAAATCATTATAAATAAAGACTTATTCACCGCTTTAGTTAAAGGAAGGTACATGAGCAATGGTCAGACGACTTGATTTATGGATGAATATCATTCATAATCGGTCAGATTCATGTTGGAGGATGGATGTAGGGTTAGGTTGACTAAATTGGTATCGTACACGTATATATAATAGGTTAAATTTATGGTAACACTCGAGGACTTTCAATACTCGGTATTGAAAAGTTCGGGGTGTTACAGCACCATACGCAATTAGATCAGTCTAATGCATGGGGTGGCTGGGGCGGTAATAGTGTGGGAGATGTGGAAAAGATGTACCAAACGCAAGAAAATCAGCCTAATGCTCATGGTGGCTTGGACAGTAATAGTATGGGAGATGCGAAAATGCACCAAACATAGTTAGATCAGTCTAATGCATGGGGTGGCTGGAATAGTAATAAAAAGGAAACACAGGTAAGTGAATCTAAAAGTCTAACAGCAGAGGAGTGTCCTGGATTTAATTCTTGGGATAGAACGGAAGTACAATAGAAGCAGCCCATTCAATCTGATCAATCTACTCCCTAGGGAGGTTAGAAATCAAATGATACAGGAAATGAGAGGGTTGAAGATGCTAAATCCCAAGATGTAAATTGTTGGAACCAACCAAATTATTCATCTGCCAAACCACATGTTTGGGATGTGGACAAGATGCATGGTCAATCTAATTCTGTCTGGGGTAGTCAGAGCCCAAAGGGTACCCATACGGAGAGATCTTCAGACATTGGTAGTTGGCTCAATCAATAAGGTCTCCTGTTTGGAGTTCTTCCCCTATTAAGAAGTCTTCAGATGGCAGTAGTTGGAAAGAAAATAGAGCACACGATTGGTCGAATCGACTGACCAGAGCTCCTGGATGGGGTTCTTCGAGTGCGGGTGACCGAAGAAACCAGAGAAGCCATTCTACCCAGTCACCTGCACCTATGGGGCCTGATGTTCGGAATGCTAATGGGATTCTCACTGCCACTGGAAGACGCTTGGATCTATTCACATGTGAGGAAGAGAAAATTCTTAATGATGTTGAACCAATTTTGCTATCGACAAAATGAATTCTGCATAATTCCAGCTACAATGATGGTGATCGGCTATCGGATGAAGATCAGTCCTGGGTACTTGATAATGTTTTTCAGCACCATCCTGACAAAGTGACAAAAATGGGTGAAAAGATTGACTATGTCATGGTTGGTAAGCACGACAAATACCAAGGTACCAGGTGCTTTTTTGTTGTCTTCACAAATGGTTTTAGAGCGGATTTCTCTTACCTCAAATGCTTGGAGAACTATGTCAAGGAGAAGTACCCTAATGGTGCTGAAGCCTTCAACCAAAAGTATTTCAAAAAGTGCTGCTCAGAGGGCATGAACCAGCAACAAACACAGTAGCTGTAGATCCAACGCCCTTGGGAAGATAAAACAATGAGTTTGTGTAGTGGGTTTTTTATTGCGCATTGGTCATATGTATATATTTTCTACCATTTACCCTTCCCCAAATGTGGTTAACCTCTCGTTTGCCCCTTTTAACTACTATATATATTCGTCATCCCTCTGATGAATGCACCGCCCAATTTAGGAGCGGTTCGACCATATGGCTAAGCAGTTGGCTTCCATATGTTTAAACAGTTTTTTTTTTTTTAATTTATCAAATCATCTGAATTAGGAAAAATCACTTTAAAAGGCCTATTTCAGTATTAAGTATCGAAAACAAGTTTTAATAAATGGACCGAAGTTCTTGATCTGCGAGATGTTTGCCATTCTGATTATCAAGATCATTGCTTTCAATTTTAGAGAATGAGTTGCTCTCTTTTATTTGATTATTTGTAGATAGGCATGCGCTAAACAATGGGAAGTGACCAATGATCAAGGCAGCCATTGTGTCCAATCCTCTACAATCAACAATTTGCTGACAGCCATCAGGATTCTCATTTGTTAGGTTCATCAGAACCTGCAAAGAGGAAAATAAATTAAAAGTTTAAAAATTTTGAGAATTCAATTCCAGGCTCTACCATGACACACATATACTGAAGTGGGTCCCTGCTAAATTTAATAAATAAGGATATATAAGATGATAAAATAAATAGCCAAAAAAAAAAAACCAGCAATCATGAATTGGAGGTAAAACTAATAGGCAAACATTTTACTCTCATGTAGCAGTCTCAGCTATAAAATGGAAGCACAATCAAGAAATGTAATGATATTTGGCTTGTTCCTTTTCTAATCCTGAACTAATTTGGTACTCTATGGTTCAACATATTGCTAGTTTGCATGTTTTTTCTAGTTATTCTGTATGATGTTTGGCTTGTAGGCTGTAATAAATAAGGATGAGTTTTATCATTTATTTTTTTTCCATTTTTTGAAGCTGTTATAATTTTTGAGTTTATTTTTGCTTGCAGGCTGGCAGATTTTCTTACATATGTTGGTGTATGGCCTTACAAATCTCAGAGGTACATTTAGGCTAGCAGATTTGCAGGTTGGCAGATTTGCTAGATTTGAAGCCTCTTTAATATGCTATTGAAGCCCTTGCTGATTTGTCTACTGTCCAGTTGAAGACATTGCTGAAAATTCTTATTCTATTCATTTTTTGTAGAATTTTTCAGAGGGATTTATTGTTTTTGCTAAATGGTTGAAGATACTACTGAATGTTCAGGTTTGGTATCTTTTTTAAGTAGTTTTTTCTTCAGATTTTCAATATCTGGTTTGCAGTGGTAAGAGTTTGCTAGCTATTGTCATTTAGGCTTCTTTTCTTATTTATTTGTCCAGCCATAAGGCCCTTCCTCTCATCCTTAGTTCTCTCACTCTGTTTTGAGATTATATATGGCATCTTAGTTGACTTTTGAGGCACTTAATCCTGTTAACTCTAAGACGAAACGATTGATTGCTCATTTTGAAAATCTTGGTTTACAGATTACCACATACACCGACATAATATAGCACCAATGAAATCTGTGGATTCTCCACGTGTCTAATGTAATTCATTTACATTATAATACAGCGCCAACTGCTATAGTTTGGTATTTATGTTGACGTAAAGAACAGATTCTATCTATTATAAAGGTCTTCTGTCATTTCTATTTTGGGAATTCAAATAGTTTCATCTTTGAATTTATTTTCATTCTATTGCTCAACATGAAAATAGTCAAAACAACATTTACTGGTCATGTAAGAGGCCTTGCTTCTAATGTTGAAATCAACACATGCCCTGATGGTAGTTCTTTTTCATGCTTCTAAGTATATGCTTCTTTTTTTTTTTTTTTTTACTTTTAGCTAGTGCATGTTGTGTTTGAGATGTATACCTTTTCATGTTTTCAGTTTCCATCAATTGTCTAAGCAATGAGAAGTAACAATGGGTATCATGAGTTGGTTCTTTCATAGTTCTAGATAAATAGTTCTTGGTGGAGTTTTCTAAAATTCTTTTGAGAAGTTCTTGGTGGAGTTCCAGATAAATAGTTCTCAAAAAGAAGCTTACCAAAATTTTAAGGAAGTTTGAAAGAATCTTACCAAAATTTTCTGGTTGCAACCATGTATTATACAATGCTTGGGGCCAAATGGTGTACAACATTCAGGTTTTCAGTTTGTAAAAGTAGGGGTGCTCACAGATATTGAGGGCTTGAAATTATTTGTTAAAATATTTTGAAAATTGCTGATGAAATCTCTCAATCAATAAATATCTCTATAAAATTGTTATGGATTCTGTCAAATATTCTTTTTCTCCATAGTATTTTCTTGGATTCTGTTAAATCTTCTTTTTCTCCTTAGTATTTTCTTGGATTATGTTGAGACACAATTTACCTTGAATGTTGATTCTAGAGGCATATATTGTGTCTAAAATTTCAAAACTAAGGGTATGCTTCAATTGGCTTTAGTCTGTATTATCTAGTATTGAATTGAATTAAAATAACTAGTAGTTTAGTAAAGTGGAAACTACCTTTTGGAATGTTTTATATAGAAAATAAACCGTTTTTATAGCCTTTCTTGGGTATGCTTAGTTATCATCTAATTCTTTTAGATTTCTTTTTCTAAGTTGATTTGAAATATGATTTATGAGAAAAATGCCAAGAGGATTCATTGAAGATGATTGAAGAGGATCTTCATAACATACATGCCAAATTGCCAATGTAAGCAAGAAATGAGTAAGGTTGACGTTGTTATTCTGGAACTTTTGTACTAAAGTTGAAACTTTTGAATCATGGAGGTAGGGGCAGCTTGTTACTTGATTCTTGTCAAGTGACATTTCTGCATATAAAACTAACAAATATGGAGATCCACGGTAGCTTAAATTTCCCAAGGCAATCTCATTGGGATTGCCTTAGGAAATAACATATGCAAATTGAATTGCTTATGATCATTTAAATGAAGAGGAAATAACAAAAATAATGGTGTTTCTTGGCATGCACATGTAGCAACACTTCAGTGTTTTATAGCTAACTCAAATATTTGCATTGAGAACCAACTAGAATTTGCTGATTTACATTTTATCTTTGCATATTGGAAGCTTATGCATGGTCATAGGTTCCAAAGAACATTCTTGTTACATTTTATCCAAAGAACTACTAGGTTTCTTAATGACTTGGCTAGAAATTTTGCTGAGTCGAGTTGACTTGGCTGAATTTTGGGTTGATTTGGCAAATTTTAAAACTATGATTTCATCTACAGCTGCTACTCATATGTCATCTCTTTGTACTTGCGATTTGATGGATTCACAGACTTGTTGTGTTCTGAACAGTTGACACTTTCTTACAGATTTTGGTACTAATTGCCAATGGCTCCGTGGAGATGAAAGTTGTTATGATAATTGATATTCTGCGGAGAGCAAAGGCAAATGTGCTGGTAGCATTTGTCGAAGATGAATTAGAAATAGTGGTAGCTAGAAAAGTGAAACTAGTGGCTTGTATATGTTTAGTAAGCACCCTGTAGTGGGTTGTTCTGCAAACTACCTCTATTCTAACCTTTTTTTTTTTTTTTTGGAAAGATACTAGGCTGACTAGTTTTTTTGAGCCTAGAAGATCAAATGGGTGTTCGTAGATAAGGGCAGACATGATGTATTTGCATGTGTTGACTCAAAGTTAGCTATACCACTAATCAAGTTGGGTTGTCAGTGATATCAATCAAATGGGACTCCTTAATTCAAACAGATGGTTAAGAGAAGAAGAAAAAAGAAAAAGATAAGAAAACCTGTCCTGCATTTTATTTTTCAAAACACCCTGGACAGGGAAGGAACATTTGGCACATCTGGCGCATGTGTGCATTAGCACATTGGCACATGTTGGCCACTTGTGAATCACTGGTGTCACATGTGCACATTGGCACATGTGGGATGGTTGAAAGTTGAATGTGGCACATGTAGGTGGTTGAAGGTTGACAGTGGCACATGTGGTACATTGTCACATCTATTGTGGTACATGTGGCGGATATGATCCATGCGTGCAAAAAAACATATGCCTGGATTTACTGTAATGAATCACTGCCCAAGATTTGTTATCCCACCTTTCTTTAAAGGACAGACTATACTCATATTTTGGTATAGTCTATCCTCAATTTGCCTGGCAACTACGCAGAAATGGTGTTGACAAACTAAGGATAGAGCTAGTTATGCCGTATAAGCTACACAGGATTGAATTTCTGCTGCTTCCAACCAGACCTTGGCGAATCTTTATATTGGTTTGCTGACAAACTAAGGATATTGAGTATTAGGGCTTTACTTTCAAGTTGGACTTGAAAGGAGAGGAACTATATTTTGATTTATGCCTCATTATGGATTCTAAGGAAGGTAACTTCAATTTGGTTATTTCCTTTCTTCTCAATTGAGCTAGTTATTTGAAATTTAGGCAATGGTTTGTCCAAATGCTTGCTAAAATTTTCACTTCGTGACAAGTTGAATCTATGTCAATTGCAGGTCGATTAACTCTTACTGATCATGCACTTTACTTTGAGCCATTATGGGTTGTGTCCTATGATAAGGCAAAAACGTATGACTTATCAGATGATTTGAGACAGTGTGTTGAACCTGCATTGACTGGGCCATGGGGCACACAACTATTTGACAAGGCAGTCTTGTATAAATCCATCTCCTTGTGAGTCACCTCATCCACCAACCTGTGGTTTATGTATATCTTACTTTTCAAACCTGTGTAATTTTGTTAGCCTTGGTAAGTTTACATGTACATCTCTGTTAGCTGTTTGACGTGAGATCCAAGTGCTAGGACTACATTGATATGTGTGGGGCTTTCGAGTTGGGCATCAGGCAATCCCAACCATAAAGTTACCTCACATGTATTTTGAATGTGGACTAAACCATCTAGTGTTTCCATATGTGTGGCTTCGCTGGTGAGGCAACAAGCAAGGCCCATGTGATGCATAGCTTGGATGTGCACCACGTGTCAGGTTGGCACATGCAACTTCATGTAGAGTTACTTCAAGGTAGGTGCTCACTGACAGCACTATGTTTTGGTCATGAGGGAAGGTGGCAGGGTGTTGCTCGTTTTATGCATCTCTTATTGATTTATGTTGGCATTCTTTTATCAGATTTTGGTTTCAATTGGCTATTGGTCATACCTTTTTTTTTTTTTTTTGTATTGATATAAAATGTTTCATTTTTAAATTAATCCATTATACTTTATTTTCATCAAACAGAATGTAAGTATAGATTTGGGGCTTTGCAGGGGACCTCTATCCTGTTTGTTCTTGAATTTAGGGATACATAACCAAGCATTCATGCACACTATGGCAGTGGAAGTACATGGTAGTATTTTTCTTGTGTCCCAAGACTAGAAATATAAAATACCCTTTATCCACACATTAGAAATCCAGAATCTGTTTGATTGGAGACCTTTTCCTCCTTCAAACCATCTCTATTGTATGCATTGGTAATCTCACAGTCTTGAATCATCTTTTTCCATTGGAGTTTTGAAGTTTCTTTCCTTTATTGTGATGTACATATTTTTACAGTGTTTGGCTTGTGGATCTCACACAGATTGGTTTGGTTGAAATACAGGCCATCTCCTTGGAAGAAATCAAGGAATCTACATCTAATATGTAGCCATTGTCCTCTGTGAATTCTCTCAAGGAATCATGTCTACTTTATAATTGTATGTGTATAATGAGAGAAGCACTTGGTTGTTTGTGAAATTTCATAGAGGATTGTTCCATTGTTGTATAGCTGACAATCCTTTTGCCGAATGTTAGCTACCATTGTTCCTTCAAAAAGCCTTTTCCACACAACAATGGTAGCAGATTTTATATACATTAAATACCATTGAAAATCTTTTTGCAAATTTTTTAAGGAACAATGGAACAATGGAAGTTGTTATTCCAAACTGACAGTTGTTGTTTAAATATATCTTAATGCTGTTGTTGTATAGAACAATGGTAGTAGATTTTTAAAGTGTGTAGAACAATTGTTGGGGTATGAAGGGTTTAGTTGAACACTTGCTGTTGTATAGAACAGTTGATGAAGAGTTTTGCAGATTTTCATAGAGAGATTTGAATTCAGCTTTGTTCTTTTGCTCTTTTTTCTTGAATTTGAGGTTGGGAGTTTGGAATTTCAGGTCCTCGAGGAGAGCGATGGATTTCAATATGATCTTAGTCTTTCTTCATAAACTGGAAGTGGGTATTTGGAATTATAGTTTTCTTTTTTTTCGACTGAGATTTGAATTTTAGATGTGCTGCTCTTTTCATGTGAATCTGATTTTCTTCTAACATCTTTCTTATTGTAGACGGGGTGTTAAGAAGCCTCAAATCATGGAAAATTCTGTCACGATCTTGTCGAATGCAGGTCTTGGGATGGCTATGTTCAGTCTCGGTAAGATCATTGATATGCTCATCATGATTCTTAGTCCTTGTTTTTCAAGTGTTTTGAATTGACTTGAACTACTTTTGAATTTTTTGAATTTTTAGGACTGTTCATGGCCTTGCAGCCAAGAATCATAGCCTGTGGGACTAAACTCGCCGCATACGGATTAGTTGTGAGGTTTCTCGCTGGCTCGGCTGTCATGGCGATCACATCTATTGGGGTTGGCTTCAGAGGCACAATCCTCAGAGTGTCCATTGTTCAAGTGGGTCCATTGCATTTTCAGCTCAATCTTCAAAACACACACAAAAACATTTTCAGCCTCTTACGTATAATGTCATAATATGCAATTTCTTCCATTTTGTATGATGAAATTGATTTTCAGCCATGTGCAGTAAGCTTTTGGATCAAAGCGAAGCTGTGAATAGGGTGTTAGTTGATGGCAAATTAATAATCAGTAGATGCACATCCATGGAGTTTTCACTTGCGATTGTTGAGAAGCTATCTGGCTGCGAGAAGGCATTGGATCTTGTTGTTAATGAGAACTTTAAATAGACATATAACTATTATGTTGGCATTGTACTTTTGTGAATGAAAACGAATGATTGTATATGATTGAATGAATGAATGATTGTGTTTGATGTTGAATGATTTAGCCATGGAGTATTTATCTATATTAGCTTATATGAGTTATCAGGGTGTGCTACGATGGTAAGAGCTGCCATTATTATTTAAATATTTTATTAACAATAGGCATTAGCTACGGCTATTAACCGTAGCTGTTTATCTAAAACCGTAGCTCTTCCTAACTTCAGCCTTTTGTTACGGTTCTCATTCTACTTTTAGCTACAGATATAAACCGTAGCTGTATATAATTTAGAGCTACGGAAAATATTGCTACAAATTTTATCTATACCTATAGTTTAAATAGCTACGGATATTAACCGTAGCCTTTAATCTGAAAAACCATAACTGTTGCTAATTTAAGCCTATTGCTACGGTTCTCACTCAACTTTTAGCTACAGATATAATCTGTAGCTGTAGATACCTTAGCGCTATAGAGGCAATGGCTACGGATTTAATACGTATCCATTGTTTATATGGCTACGGATTTAATCCGTAGCTATAGGTTTTAAACCTATGGCTACGGCACCAATGGCTACGGTCGTGCTACGGACTTTAACCGTAGCCATAGGCCTTTAGCTACGATTTTTATCCGTAGCCTTTGCCCAATTTTCTGGTAGTGAATCAGCCATTGAAAGTGCAGTTTCATCTGTTCTAACATGCTAAATCCAGCCAGGATCAGATCCATAGAGCGTATTCTCGGGTTTCAAAGAGCTAGGGACGATATCATCTATTTGGGTGCCCCTCTTTGCTTGGACAGAATCAAAGCTTCAGCTTTTCAGTTTCCGGTGGATAAGGTGGATAAGAAGACTACCGGTTGGGCCAGTAGACTGATTTCTCAAGCAGGTAGAGTCACGTTACTTTGTCATGTTCTGGGCAGTCTCCCCATCCATATCATCTCAGCGATGCATATCCCGTGCCAAGTGATCGAAAAGATTGAAAGAAGCTTCTCAAATTTCTTTTGGGGATGGGCTGATGGGAATAGGAAACTCCATTGGCTGGCTTGGAAAAAGATTGCTAGACCCATCGACGAAGGAGGGTTGGGTATTAGAAGATTGAAAGAAGTTATGGATGCTCATCGTCTTAAGTTACAATGGGTAGTCAAGTATGGGGATCCTTCTGGTTCTTGGGTAAAGCTAATGCAAAGCAAACATAGTGGGGATATCTATTCCAATGTCCTGTTAGCCTCCTCTTCAAACACGTCACTGCTTTGGAAGAGAGTTAGATCCCTTATTCTAATCTTTTCGGAGACAGTTCAGTGTTTTGTTAGCCGCAGTGATCTAAACTTTTGGTTAGAAAACTGGATGGGCAGGGGCCCCCTCCTGCATCTGCTTGACAGCCCAATCCCTCCCGAGCTGGAGGAGCTGCAGTTGAAAGATGTCCTAGGCCGCTCAAGCCCTCTCCCTCCTTCTCCAGTTTTCTCCCTCCTCCCTCAACAGATAATTGATGATATATTTAATGGCGGTTTCACAACTTCTGACGAACCCTCTAAGTGCATCTGGCTGCTTGAATCTTCAGGGAAGTTCTCCCTTCGGTCAGCTTGGAAGTTGCTAAGATCCCCGTGCCCTCCCATCCAATGGGCAAAATGGATCTGGCACGACAATCTCCCTCCCAAATTCTCCATATTCATGTGGAGAGTTCTTCAAAATGCGATCCCCGTCGATAACAGAGTTCAAGCTAAAGGTGTTACCATTGCCTCAAGGTGTAGATGCTGCCTTGAAGATATGAATGTTACTCCTCAAACGGAATCAATTTCCCATCTCTTTCTGTTTGGGTGTCATGCAAAAGCTCTTTGGACTATGTTCGGTGTGATGTGTGGTGTCCCTCCTCTGCTCCACAGCTTAGTAGAAGGCAAAGTAAACCATTGGAGGAATGCTTCAGCTCCAGGTGCTGCGCAAAATTCAATCAAAATTCTGCTGCCGATCCTTATTCTTTGGGAGCTCTGGCGCTCCAGAAATGGTGCAGTCTATGACAACTCTCCTATGATCATCAGGAGGTTTGTGGCCCATGTCAGTTGGTGGGCCAACCTGGTTCTTGGAGTCGATATAATGGACACTATTGGCTCGACTCATGGGTTTAGTCCCTTCAACCCAATTGTTAATTAGTATCGTTCTGCCTCAATCTTGGTTAAATGGAGACAGCCGACCCCAGGATGGGTCAAATTAAATGTTGATGGTTCATCACTCAGTAATCCTGGTCCCTTCGGTGGGGGTGGCATCTACAGGAACGATAGCGGTGCCTTTATATTCGGTTTCACCGTGGCCTACGGGGTTGGTTCTAACAATATGGCGGAACTTCGTGCCATTCACGACAGGATAATGCTCTATTTAGAGAAAGGTTTGGATAAGATAATTGTAGAGTCTGATTCAAAATTGCTGATTGATTCCCTCATTAAGCAATCTAAGACTCCTTGGAAGTGGAAGCCTTAGCTGTCAAGAATTAACCGTTTACGCCAGCTGGGAATTTTTTCTTTTGGTCACACTCTCCGTGAAGGGAACAGTCTGGCTGATGGTATGGCTCGTGAAGGGAGCCTCCTTCAACATTCTGCATTTTACCTTCATTTTAGGTCCCTTCCCCTTCTCGTCCGTGGCATAATCTTCTTAGATAGGGTTGGGCTAGGAGCGCTCAGAACGACTGACTAACGTTGTTGCTTATTTGTTTCTTTCTAGTTTTTTTTTTTCTTGGCTTCTCTTGTAGATAGGTGGATGCCTGTGTCCCCTTACGACAGGCCCTCTCAATTTGTTGTGAGGGGGGCCCGAAATATTGTGCAGAGCCTTATAAAGTTTTTTCCCATCTGAAAAAAATCAGTTTGATTAAAAAAATCGAGCACACACAATAAAATGATCTAGATTTGTCCAAAAAAAATAGTAATTCAAAGAGCTTACCATGGTCTAATTAACCAAAATCATGTAGGGAAAAAACTGTAAAAAGAACTTAAATTAAGAGCACCGTATCCTGTTAAAGGAAAACTGTTTTTGAACCAATCAAGATCCAAGAAAATGCAATTTTTGGAGAATTGAATTCCAGCCCCAAATGGGTATTCAAAAGTAGTCCAAAACTTCCAATCCAAATCACCATAGGATCAATCCTGACCACTTGAACTACATGCACCGCACTAAATGCAATCTTTGCTAAACTGTTAGCTAACTGCTTGAGCTCTCTATTGCCAAAGATCATTTCGCAAGAACAAGGCGCTTTCGTCCAAGGGAGATCGATATCCGAAAATATAGCACTCGCCCAGGAGGTTATTAGGGATATCGATAGAAAAGTGGGGGGGGGGGATCTCATCCTCAAACTAAATCTTGAAAAAGCTTACGACCGGGTTAGCTGGGACTACCTGAAGCATGTTCTCTTCAAATTCGGCTTTAATCAGCAGTGATTCGTCTCATGGAAAGCTGTTGGGGGAATAACTGGTTCTCCATTCTCATAAACGGTGAATCGGCAGGTTTCTTCAAATCATTCCGAGGTCTAAGACAAGGGTACCCGCTTTCTCCTGCATTGTTTATCATTGCGATGAAGTTGTTTTCAATCAATCTTAACCTCATGTTCGTGAGTGGTGGATGTCAGGCTTTTGCTATGCGTCAGGGCAGCCCCATCACCACTCATCTCCTCTATGGTGATGACATACTACTATTCACCAATGGCATGAAGGGAAATCTCCCTCACCTCAATTAGTTCCTAACTTTATTTCAGGAAGCAATAGGCCTAAAAATCAGCCCAGGAAGAGTAGTTTCATATGTTTAAAGGCGCTCTCTCCAGCTAGGATAAGAGCTACAGAGCGAATTCTTAGTTTCAGGAGAGTCACTGATGGAATCACCTATTTGGGTGCTCCGCTGTGCATTGGCAGGACAAGATACTCGGCTTTTCACTTCTTGGTGGAGAAGGTGGACAGGAGGATTTCTAGCTGGGCTAGTAGACAGATCTCCCAAGCAGGTAGGGTTACATTAATTCAGCATGTTTTGGGAAGTTTTTCCATTCATATCATAGGAGGGATGCACATCCTGAGTCAGGTGATCGAGAAGATGGAAAAAAGCTTTTCAAACTTCTTTTGGGGTTAGGTAGATGGTAAAAGAAAACACCTCTAGGTGGCATGGAAAAAGATCGCTAGACCCACCGAAGAAGGAGGGCTGGGGGTTAGAAGATTGAAAGAAGTCATGGACGCTCATCATCTTAAGCTAGTGTGGTCAGTCAAATTTGGGGATCAGCCGGGTCCTTGGGGGAAACTCATGTGAAGTAAACATAGCAGAGATATCCTTTCCAATGTCCTTCCGTCGCCCTCCTCAAACCCGTCTTAGCTTTGGAAAAGAGTCAAATCCTTGCTGTCTCTTCTGATGGACACTGTCCTATGGGGTGTTGGCCATGGTGACCTGAATTTCTGGACCGATAATTGGATGGGCAGGGGCCCCCTCTAGCGTCTGGTAGACTGCCCAATTCCCCCAGAGCTGCAAAATCTACAAGTTAAAGAGGTTTTAGGTAACTCAAGGCCTCTCCCCCCCTCCCGGGTTTTCTCTTTCCCTCCTCAGTACCTTATTGACGAGATATTCAATGAAGGATTTACAATGTTTGAAGAGAGCTCAAATTGCATTTGGCCTCTTGAGAATTCAGGTACGTTCTCCCTGCGGTCAGCTTGGTATCGACTGAGAAGCTCTTCCCCCTCTATTCAATAGGCTAGCTAATCTGGCAAGCCCTACTCCCTCCTAAATTCTCCGTCTTCATGTGGAGACTCCTTCAAAATGCTACCCCGGTTGATACCCGAGTGTTCACTCCCCAAGTATAGGGTTGTGATGTAGTAATAAACTCGGTAAGACCGAGGTCGAATCCACAGGGACTGATACCTGTACGTTATCTAAAACCAAGTAGAACTAGAACTAGTCTAAGATGTGATCTAAAACAAATAGAATTTAGGAAATAATTGCGGAATAATTATATAAAACTTAAAGAATTTAGAGAAGGGAAACTAGGGATTCAGAGGATCCACTTGTAGGGATCAGGGAGATCTTATGCCTGCATTAAGATTTATGAAAATCAAACTGAACCTACTTGATCTGATTTTTAAGAGATGACAAGTATATGAATTAGAATGGATTCCATCATCTAACCATGCCCAGGAGACAAAGCAAACAACAGGATTAAACTAATTACTAACTAATCAACAATGTATGAAGATCAGGAAGGGTACTGTCATCCTACCATGCCCATGGGACAATGATGAACAACAGGGGTTCCTGACTTCATAAACATAAAAGGGAAAAAGAAATACTCAAAGCCATTGCAAACCCATTGTAATTTCAGTCACAACAGACCATAAAAGACTAAGAAAAATATTCCCTTAAAAATTAACTATATTAAATTCAATTTATGAATTAAAGGCACACATTAAAATCTCCCATCTCACTACAGGCTTCACCTCTTAGCCCTTGCTAAGAGGTTTAGCCACACATGATATGGGCTACCTCCCAAAAGAAGAAGAAGAAGAAGAAGAAGAAGAAGCAGAAAAGGAAGAAGCAGAACCGAGCCTTGTCCAGCTTCTGTCCACGTTGCCAGCAGCCAAACCGAGCACAAAACCGGCACCAAGCTCCTGTCCCAAGCTAACGTCCAGCAGCCACGCCCCTACTCTTTCTCCCTCCCTTCCGTTTTCTCTCTCTCTCTCTTGCTGCCAGTCCCACGATCCAGCTTTTTTTTTTTTCTCCCCTTCTCAAACAGAACTCCCCCCCTCTTTATAAGATTCCGGCAGTGGTGGCTGAGTCGAGCACTGACTTCTCCTTCGCATCCTCTTTGCAACGGAGACGGACTCCCTGTTAACGCGAAAAAAAACCACGGCCTTGCATCTGTGATGACTGGTGGGCCCAGGATTGATGTTGGACGAGAAATCCGACCCATCCATAAGTTTCCCCTCGAGAAACCAATGAAATCTGATTGGTTTTGGATCCGCTTCGAGGTGAACAGCGAGTTAGTTTAATTTACCGTCGGTCTTCCGATTGGACGGTCGAAATCTAATTAAAACTGTCCTTTGCAATTCCACCACCTAGGCGCTGTTTTTAGGGAGCATGGGCGTCTGATGAACGGTCCAGATTCGACTGATAAGTCACGTCAGTGGCCCACAAGCTTTCTCCGCAGCCACAGACGCGAAACAGAGCTTCCGCGTCGGAATATCCGATGATTGGTGGACCCCACAGTGATGTTTTTGATAAAATCCACCACGTCCACTGAGTTACTAACGAAAAACCAGTCAGGAATGGACGGTTTTGGAGTGTAGTTAGTGTGGTCCACTGAACTTTGCTCGCTGCCGTCCAACCTGCGATTTATAGTTACGATCTTCCCGTAGCTTGCATGAGAACAAACGGACGCCTAGGAGAGGGTTTTCACCCCCCTATGGACGCAATATACGGCACTGATCATCCATTTGGATGATGTGTGGGGCCCACAACTTGAAACCGTGATGCACGGCGTAAGACGCTGTTTGCGTTTTAGATGGATTTGGAAGAAGAAGTCGGTCAGAAGTCGGATTGACCGACTTCTCGTTCCTGTGCACGTCCAGTGCATTTATGCATTATGCACACACACACTCCAATGGGGTCCATTATGATGTTTTTGAGAGATCCGCTCCGTCTATCCGCTTTGTCAGCTCATTTAAACAGTTGAGCCCAAGATTGAAGCACTTTCAGACACCAGGCGGGCCCAAAATCACTGATCTATGGGCTGATCTATCCGTTGGGCCACTTTCAGGGGGATCCAATGGCTGAAATTTGACATGTACGGTTAGTTTTTGGTCCTCAGGCCACGTATGGAGTTTCGAACTGATCAGATGGTGGGAACCCTATGATCTTGCATTCTGGACACTTTTCAGGCCAGTTGAGCTTCAATTTCTCGATTTTCTTGGATTCCTGGCGTGCATATTCGTCGATCTTGGGTCTCTGGAGTCCGTCCCATGCTTTGGTGACTTTAGAGCGTTAAGTCCATGCTTTAAGCACCCCTTTTCGGTCCAAGCTCGTACATACACCCTGCATTACAAACACGATTAATCAGGCCATTAAGCGGCATCATGCGTGTAATTCTATGCAACAACTGGGTCTGATATGCAATATTTGACCCTCAACACCGAGTCCAAGCTAAAGGTGTAGCCATTGCATCCAACTGTTCTTGCTGCTTGAATGTAAGACCCGTATCCTAATCCGTACTGTTCCATCGACTCCCGCGATCCTTCCCATCGAGTTCCGGCAATCAGTGACCTATAATCGGCGTTTACACGCAACCATAAGTCAAATTCCATAGATTTGAGTCAGCTTAATCTGAAACTTGTACCATTGTGACCACACCATCGCCGCTGTTCCAACGCCGTGACTCGTGCACTGACCCGATACCCAGGTTAAAGATATAGGCCTACATTTATTTTGAGGAAAGCACCACACGTTTGCAATCCTAAGAGAATCTCTACAATATGTTCTATCAATCAATCACTCAAATCAATTAATCAATCACCTCATGTCAAGTACAAGAGCACCCATACCTTCTTTCTCCACAAGTCAAGCAACCACCAAGTCAACCAACCTCTCACCTCACCCATCACTCAGCTCACATCCATCACCCACCACTCTCTACTTACAACCCTCTCTCTCTCATTTCTCAAATTTCCAAGCAGCACCAAAGAAGAGAAATGTGGTGGACGTCCATGCTATTCCAAGAGAGAAAAGAGTGTTGTGTGGCCCACTTTCCATCCCAAAAATCCATCATCCTAGCCCTTCATTTCTCATCCTCTCCATCAAAGTGAAGCACAAGGAGATTAGCTTTCCATCGGACCAAGAAGATCAAACGGTGAGTGTTTCTATAGGCTAGCATGATGGGCCAAGTGAGGCCTACCGATCGATGGTATGGATCTCACTTTGGACTCTAGATGTGGCCGATGGCCCACCCTGATTCTCATGATCATTCGATGGAGCTATTCTCCATGGACCCCATCATGATGTTTATTTTCCTTGCATGAAAAGAAGTCATCTAGACCATTCATTTTGGGTGGAGAAAGAATCTCCACCATTGATCTTTGATTTGGTGGGCCCACATGTATTAGAACCCACTTGATGTATATTTTAAATCATGCAAGGGAGGGCCCATAATGTCGGGGTTCCTCTATCACACGTGTCTCTCTCTCTCCCCCTCTCTTTTTCATTTGTTTTGTGTATGAATATGTGATTGTGTGGCCCACTTAATGAGCTATGAGATGTCCAAACCGTTCATCAAATGGACCTCACCTTGATGTGTGCCTTATGCATACCATCCAACCATTTGGTGGCCCACCCTAGTAGCAAGTCTATGGGTGGGACCCACCTTAAATGTGTTATATGCAACCGTCCAGCGACCTTAGATGTTGGACGAGCTACACAGTTAAGGGTGAGCTGACCGTGGGTGTACTAACGTCGGTGGTAAAAAGAAAAAGAAAATGGTTTTGGGAAGGGCTATTTATGTAAGCCCCACCTCGATGTATAAATTCAATCCACGCCGTCCATCCTTTTTCCCATACCATTTTAGGCGTTGAACTAAAAAATAAGGTTAATCTGACTCTCAAGCAGGCAATAGCATAGAAAACAGTGTGTCTACCATTGAAGTCCACCCTATTGTTTTGATGCGCCAAAATATAGTGAATATTGGGCTCGTTTGGTTTTTCTTGGGCAGTAAAGATCAATGGGTGGGGTGGATTTTGTTGATACGGGCCATCCTAGCACAGAAAAACCTCAGAAAAACAGTTTTCAAAAAAATAAAAAAATAATTTAAAAAAGCAGCAGGTACTGCTACAACGTCCAGAGGACGCTGCACAGCGTCCTGCTGCATTTTGGTTGACGGATAGGCAGGGACCCACGGGTCCCAGCCGTGGGCCCCACGTGATGTATGTTGAAAATCAAAACCGTCCATTTTCTGGCCCATTTAGGGTAGAGAGCCCCTTCCAAAAATTAGTCGTATACTCACATCAGGTGGCCCACACGGCAGGGAGCAGTGGGACTGAGCATCTGCCATTGAGACCTTATTTGGGTCACAGAAGTTTTAGATCAATGTGAAATTTATTTTTCCCCTGCATTCATATCCGTGTGACCTTATTAATGGATTGGATGGAAGATAAGCATTATGGTGGGCCCCACGTGGGACCCACCTCTTTCTAGAGGATTGGCTGGTGTACGCCACACACTAGCAAGTAGCAACATTGCTGCTATAAAGAACGTCAGCAAGTCCCTGGGTCTGTGATATCCGCACCGTCCATTGACGGTGTGACCCCACCTTAATGTACATATCTTAGCCATGCTGCCCACCTTGGCACTGTGTTGTAGAGCCCACCCATGTACATACCATCTAACCGTCCAGGATGTTGGAGCCCACCATGCTGATATATGAATTCTTATCCAGCCGTCCAATGGTTGGACGTATCTGGGAGTGGATTGGCTGAAGCATCCCCCATAGTTAATAACTGCCGTATTGACGTCAATAAGTTCAGTGGGTCCCCTTGGTGTACATGTTTTATACCCTGGCCGTCCTATGCACATGGGGCCTGCCTTGATGGACCGTCCAGATTTTGGACTCTCCTATGATGTTTGTGTTTTATCAAGCCGTCCAGCTATTTTGCCAGCATGGGACTGCCATGTGTATCTATTTCATCCACACCGTCCAGATCTTGTTGGACGGCGCTAGACAATAATTAGACAGTGTTGATTTATATAGACAATGTTTGGACAGTGTTGATCATCATTAGTGTGTCATGTGGGACCACCGTGATGTATGTGATTCATCCACACCGTCCACTGTTTGGTACCGGTCCACCATGATGCATGTATTGCATCCAAACCGTCTAACCATATTGGAAAGCTCATTTAAGGCTTGAGTTTAAAAATAAGACAGATCTATGATCATGTGGACCACACTATAGAAGCAGTGTTGGATTGAATGTCCACCATTAAAAACTTTTGGATTACAAGGTTGGACAAATATGATATTTGCTTTTCCTCTAAATCCAGGTCCTTGTGACCTTATGAATAGATTGGACAGGAAATAAATGCTATGATGGGCCTTGGGAATTTTAATGGTAGAAGTCATCATCACCATTTATATTTGGGTGGGGCCCGTTGTTGAGGCTCACTTTGATATTTATAAGGCCCATTTGAGGAGGCCTACTTTGATGGATTTGTGGCCCGTTGTTGAGGCCCACCTTGATATTTATAAGGCCCATGTTATGAGGCCCATTTGATGTATCCAAGGCCCATGGGTCAAGGCCCAATGGGATGTACTCAAGTCCATTGCAATATATGATTCCACCGCGGTTTATGTAATGACAATTATGGCGGGCCATGCTTTGAGAGCAATGTTGGTTTGACGTCCACATTGTAAGAAAAATATCAGTTAAATGTCCACATTATAACTCTCCATAGGGCCCATTGATAGGCTCATAATTATTGTGTGTAGGCCATCAAGGCCCATCTTCGTTATGAGAATAGTTCATCACTATATAAAATGCTTAGTATAACTCTATGATTCATGCCCATACGCATCATATGTATGCCTGATATGAGGAATGTTTGATCATAGCATACGCCATTGGGCAGACTATTACGGGACTCCTTATGAGACGGAGTGCCCACATTATTGTGCCATACGCGCAGGATTGCTGCATGACTGGATAGTGTGACTCATGCATCTCACATATATGTGACTTGATCATTATAAGCCCTAACGACATCAGGGCCGTGGCCTCCACAGACATATCTTAGATGACCAGACGGGACACCGAAAATGCTTGGTTCTAGCACTGTAAGCACATAGGATGTTCTTGGGTGAAAATCTCAAAACCTCCTTGGTACCAGGAGATGCTCCAATGTCTAGACCGAGTGGAATATAAGCGTCGGTGCCTATACAATGAGGCCGTGTCTCCCACTGTGTCGTGGTCTATTGGAAGGGGGTGTGGCCTTATCTGTCCAAGTGAGGGGGGTATAAGCTAGGCTGAGTATGACCAGCTCATAAATGGGTCCGCTATCGACGAGCCGGGTAAGTATTGGCAGACTACTGGTTAGGCAGATAGTGAGGTCTATTCTGCTCGCTGGGCTGTGTAGCTAGGGAGGAGGCAGTCGGTGTCGAGTGTAATAGACCTCAGTAATTTTTCTAGAGAGTAACCGTACTAATATGTGGACTTATTGAGCAGAAATTGTATATTCATTCATTCATTCATTTACTATCCACTCGAGCTGGTGGTACGTAACTATTTGTTACTTGTACCATCGCATGGCTAGGATTTTGATTAGGCGCGCGACTAACCTGAGATCAGGAGTCTATCACATTGTGTCTGACTATCCAAATTTAGGTATGAGACTGGTTTGGATAGAAGTCCCTTGTGATGGACCCCATAGCCTGTAATACTTCGTACCGTCATCCCGACTTCACATTCCAGCATGGTCATTTCATTCGCACAGCATATCACATCGCATCCACAATACTTAGCATTTTGGGTTACTATGTTTTTGCACTTATATGGCCTAGATGAGGTTGATAGTATTCGTGGCTCATCAAGATTTGTATATTGCATTGCATCCTCAGCATCTAATATTGTCTTATTATGTTTTGCATCGCATAGCCTTGGTACAGCTGATAGCACTCATAGACTTACCAGTATATTTTCGCTTACTCTAATATCGTATGATTTATGATCTTGTCAGTATTTCCGCTTATTCCGATTATGTATGATTTGTGGGCTTTATGGTATACTTGACACTTATCTTGTGCACACACTTTCACCACCCTCTAAGCTTTCTATAAGCTAAAGCACGATAGTTGCGTGCAAGTGGCGTTAGGTTGCAGCAGTGTTGAGTTTGGAGCGTGTAGCTGTCTTCTGGAGCTTTGATATATGTATTTCCCTTTCAGCATTGTATTCAATTGATTATATTAGTGGATATGTGATGATGATGTTGCCTTTGTGAATTGGGTATACTTGTGGTTATGCTCCATTACAAAAAAAATATTTCTAAAAATCCTCCTTGTAGGATCCCAGTATCGAAATCTGGTGTGTGCTGCACTAAGAGCCGAGAATGGGGTACTACAGAGGCTGTCGGCACCGAATCCGGCGATTGGAAATTTTGTGAGCCCGGTTTCTGAGTTTGGGGCGTAACATTGAAGGTGAGAACGCTAGTCCTCAAGCGGAGACAGCTGCTCATCTTTTTCTATTCGATCGTCATGCTAGAGTCCTTTGGACCACGTTCGGTCAGCTGTGTGAAGTCCCACCACTGATCCATAACTCGGTTGTAGGGAAACTGGCCCACTGGAGAACTGTCATGGCTCTAGAAGCAGCGCCCAAAACAGTCAGATCTTTGCCCCTATTCTCATTCTTTGGGAGCTCTGGCGCTACAGGAATGAGGCAATTTTTGACAACGCGCCAATGTCCACCAGGAAATCTATGAGCCGTGTCAGATGGTGGGTTAAGTTGGTCATTAGCGCAGATAATTTGGACAGGTTAGATTGGCCTTGCCGAGCTCCTCCCCTCAAGCTGGTTTTCTCACAGACATGGGTTGCTGCAGTCCTGGTGAAATGGAGATTGCTGTCCACTGGATGGGTCAAATTAAATGTTGATGGCTCCGCATTATCTAACCCTGGCCCGTCTGGTGGGGGCGGAGTTTGCAGGAATGATTCCGGAGCCTTTTTATTTGGTTTTTTTGCGGCCTACAGGATTGGCTCAAACAATTTGGCGGAGCTTCTTGCTATCCATGATGGGATGATGCTCTGTTTGGAAAAAGGTTTGGATAGGATTATAATAGAGTCTGATTCAAATTTGGTGATTGCGAGCATCGCCTCTCCCTCCAAGACTCCA
Organism: Magnolia sinica; assembly: GCF_029962835.1. Classification (NCBI taxonomy): domain Eukaryota; kingdom Viridiplantae; phylum Streptophyta; class Magnoliopsida; order Magnoliales; family Magnoliaceae; genus Magnolia; species Magnolia sinica. Next base: position 4,270,475 of record NC_080583.1, on the reverse strand, counting down.
TGGAAGTGGAAACCTTGGATTTCCAGAATCAACTATTTACAACAGCTGGGTCATTTTTCCTTCTCCCACACTCTCAGAGAAAGTAATGGTCCTGCGGATGGTATGGCCCATCTTGGGAGTTTGCACCAACAATCTTCAATTCACCACAACTCAAGGTCGCTTCCGCTTCAAGTCCGTGGGATGCTCTTCTTGGATAGGGTCGGGCTAGGGGCAATTAGAATCTCCACCTAGATCCTTTGCTTCGTTTCAGTCTCTTTTTCCTGGTTTCTCTTGTATATAGGTGGACGTATTGTGTCCCCTTATGATAGGTCCTCTCAATTATTTTGGTTGCGAGGGGACCCGAAAATCTTTTGTGCAATGCTCTGTAAGCTTTTCCTTTTCCTGAAATGAAACGAATCTGTTTTCGAAAAAAAAAAGTAGGTCTCTTCTCCCTCGGAGAGTGCTTATCACCCGTTGAATCCTTTGCCCTTTTTAATGTTTGCTGCCCTACAGCTTCTATATATTTTTAGGTGGTCTTTTTTTTATTATTTTATTATTATTTATTATTTTTTTATTTTTTATTTATTATTTTAAGAAGTGGGCTCATGCCACCATTTCATTAAACACAAAATATACAGCCACGAGGTGGGTCCCAACAAAAAGAGACGGGCCACACCTACCGAGTATAGGTTAATTGAGTGAGTATATGATATGTGGGGCCCGTATCTTTTCGTGAAAAAGGAAAAGTTCTTCTACACTAACAAATCTAAACAAGAAGTACACAGGAATCAAATCTCTGTACTTAAATTTTTATTTTTTATTTTTTTATTTTTAAAAGAAGAAGTCTGGACTACTCTTACCAGATCGGAGCTCTCAGGTGCACAAACTTCTGCATTTTTATTAATTCAAATACAAACATCTATCTCACGTAGACAAACATCATTATGCTACCCCTTTTTATTCACTTAGATATAAAACTAGAAAACTAGCCAAGCCCCTTCACATAGATAGGAGTAAAACTTTCTGACTTCTATTTGTAAAGCTCCAAAGGGAGTCGTGGGCTCAACATGACTTCCAATGGAGTCTCCTTGGGAACAGTCAGGCCTGAACCCTCAGTCATATCGACAGGCGCATCAAATGGAGTCCTTAGCTCAAAGCCATGAAGCAAACGGGCAATCGTCAACTGCAGGACTTGGAGAGCCATTGTAACCCCTGGGCACATTCGGCGTCCAGATCCAAAAGGGAGGTACTCGAAATAGTTCCCCTTACCATCAACCTCAGCGTGCTTAGTTAGAAATCTCTCTGGTTGGAACTCATCAGGGTCCGACCACACTCGGGGGTCCCTATGTATCTTCCAAAGGTTAGTCAACAAGCGTGTGCCGGCACGGATATGGTAGCCGCCGACGTTGCAGTCCTCTGTAGCCTCATGTGGACCGGAGAGCGGTGCTGCAGGGTATAGGCGCAGTGATTCCTTGATGATGGCTTGAAGGTAGACCAAGTTGTTGATATCTGATTCTTCGACGTTTCGTTCCTGGCCGACATGGTTGTCCATCTCATCTTGGGCTTTCTTTATCACATGTCTATGGTTTAGAAGTAAGGAGAGGGTCCATGTCAAGGTTATCCATGTGGTGTCGTAGCCACCAGTCATTGCAGTCTATGGAAAAAAAAAAAAAAATTTGAAGAAGAAGATAAACCATTGTGAGAATTAGATAAGAAGAGAATGAGAACAGATTAGGCTATCCTTGCAAAAATTCCAATAGTGGAGGATATAGGTACCATGCAAACGGTAGGCCTTATCAAGAAGATCACTCAACCCAATAATCAAGACAATCCATTCATTAAATGGGCCACATCTGTATTATTTTGAGTCTAGCAGCTTGTCCATTCATTCAAATGGGTATGGCCCAACTGATGAGATGATTATTATTATTATTTTTTAATTTATATTTTTTTCAGGTGATCTTCCTGTTGAAGTATTCCAGGTTTGAGAAAAGAAATAAAGAAAGAAAGAAAGAAAGAACTGGGGCTGTCAAGGGGCAGGCCTGGGTTGGCTTCGCCCGTGAACTATTCGGGCTGGGCCCAACGGCGGCCCATTGACAGCCCTAATTCAAACACGTAGTTAGTTCCAACATTGATCGGCCACTGTACATTACATACTGCTCCGGCTGAGATAGCTGACGTTTGTGATTAATATATATATATATATATATATATACACTGCTCCGGCTGAGATATTATACAATACCATTCAAGTTTTCAGCAAGTGGGGCCCACTATTCAACCATCCAAGGTTTTCAAGTTTTTTTTTTTTTTTTCCCGAAAGAAAGCGCTAGGCCGAGGGATTTCATTGATCGACAAAATATACAGCTTTTCGAGTGGGCCCAACAAAAAGAATGGCGGCCTCACCTATCATGTGACACAAACTGTACAAGAGGATTAAAATAACCCTCAAATAAGCCTAAAAACTCTACAAAAAGCTGAGGCCACAGAACCGATATCAGCCCCCAATCACTGATGTCTTAGAGCACCAATCCCTGCGTTTTAGGGATTTCAAGTTAAGGATCACTAGATCTAATTAATGCAAGGTCCTCCTACTTTGTTCAGGTGTTCCTTTTTCTTAGTATCTCTTAAGGCCAACCACACGTACCAACTTGGTACACATGAATCATATCACGGATAATTTCAAAGTTGCCTCCGAAGATGAGGTCTCAGGTTCAGGCTTCCCTTCCACCTATAAGAAAAAAAATCTCGAAACTTACATATCCAAGTCTCTCACAGCCATGGTGCGACTTAGTCAATCTCAAATTGAACCCGACTGGCCGAACCCGAACTTTAGGTCCTGTTAGGTTGGGTTGGGTTGAGGATAGGTTTAGCTGGGCTGAAAAATCTTTGACCAGTCCCTAAGTTGTGTTGGGCTTGGGGTGAGGCCTCAAGCAACCTGACTAAACTCGAACTCAACCTCGTATCCTCCAGGGGTAAAAGTTTCCACTTAATTATTTTAAGAGCTTTGCTAACTGTACCCGACCAGTGCAATAAAGTTCATGCATATGCCACGTGCTAGCATGGCACATACGAGTGAGATCTAATCCATCCATCAGCTTAGTCCAACCTTGTAGATGTCTTCACAAAATAAAGCTAGTCCAATCAGCACGTTGATGTACAGCGGGGGTCATGTCCAATATGGACTAGAGAAGGCCCGATTGAAGGCGAAAGTGATCAGGACCGTCAGAACTCTAAAACAGGCCCATCTTGCAAATGGGAATGAGTTATTCGACGTATCTTATATGATTTTGGGGGTAAGAGAAGCTACTTTAGCCAACCAACTCTATTATGCCGGGTTGCGCACGCCGAATTTACAAGATTCCATCAGATCGACAGTTGAAATTCCTTTTTAATTTCATTTTTATTATTTATAGTAAGTTTGAGTTCGATCATAACTCTTGATCCTTCGAGATTTAGGAGTTCTGTCCAATATGAAAAGGGCTTAGAAAATTTTGAAAAATAACATTGTTAGGCCAAATAGGACACTTACTATTTTTGGTCGAAAACCATAAAGTCTAATAGTAATCATGACAGTCTATAAATAGTAAGTTTAATATTTATAGTAAGTCACAAATTTTAGGGAGTTTGAGTTGGAGTTTGATTCTGAATGTTCTTCCTAGGTTTTAGTATTACTATTTAAAGGGTTGTAAATTCGTTTTTATCATCAATCAATTTATTTTTGAATTTATTAAAATTTATTTATATTCTTTTCTATTTTTTCTCGTGAATTCGAGGAATTTTTATGAGGAATCCAGTGAAGCTCCGTTGATTCGGAGTAGTTATCCTTAAGAAAGACGATAATCGGCCTCATCACACGTTCATCCCTGTGTCACATGTGGGCACAATATTAGAAATAAGTGGATGAATTAGAAGACTTTGGCGAAGTTTTTCCAGCAATACATTTATTTTACAAACTGCAGCCCACCTGGCTAGTGGATCAACCTGATCCTTGGGCTAGGGCATCAATACAGTAGTATTGTTCTAATGGATGGACGGGATTTATCGGACCTATCATGCCATGCTGGCACAGTTATGCGTACATGAGTTTTATTGCACCTGTAGGCTTAACAGACCTCTTAGTTTAATGTCAGAACCTTGCCTTAGAAAAGAGTTTTTAGCCGACATAAAGAGTAGTTTTCGTCTAGCCCTACCAACCCGAACTGCGTTAGGGTTAGTCATTCACTACCTAAGGTTGGGCTTGGGTTGGAGCTAGGGTTACTTCTCTTGAGGTTGGGTTGGGCTTAGGTTGACCCCTCACCCGAGGATACCCGTGAAAGTTGCACCCCTACTCACAGCTAATGCATACACTGATACTATTGCGACCCGGTCCACGGCAACCTTTGTAAAAAAAAGCTTTTTCTGCAACTCTTATCCACGTAGGTTGCCGGATTTATTCACCAACGTGTACTGCCATTCAACAATCTATATAGGGTCCACCGTGCTGTGTTGGGTCCACTTAGGGGGGCATCCCAGTATTTTGGTGGGCGTCCCCACAAGCAGAGAAAGAAAAAGAGCCCCAAAACAGAGTTGTAGAATAAGCATTTTCTACAAACGCTGCAGAGGATCTGCTTCTCATATTAGAATACGACAGTGCTATTCTCTGTTAGCTTTAACATACCAAAGTAGTCGCTTTGATGATTGTATCCTTGTCATAATCTGAGAACTGGAAACCGTCCACCGTTGATATTAAAACATCAAGGAAGTCCTGGTGACCGTTGGCCTCGCCAGACTTCTTATGACGATGCTCAGTGAGCCAGGTTGAAAGGAGAGAATCCAAGTCATGGAAAATCCTATTCATCTGCTTTTTGTATCCCTTCAAGTCCCACCATTTGAGAAAAGGAAACAAATCAGATGGCACAAACACCCCAAAGAGATGGAACCAGTCCTGGATTGCCTGCCGGAACCGGCCCGCCTCGCCATGGTCACGATCATCGCTCTGAGTGCTGAAACATCTCTTCCCGATCACCATCATGGCAATCACGTTGAACGTGATATCACCAAACCTTTCGCTCATCTCGACTTTAACTGGGTTTTTATCGTTCTTCTCCCAGAGCCCATACAGATCCTTCATGATCACGTGCACCTCCGTGGCACGTATGCTCTTGAGTGAGTCGAGCCTGCGGCTCGACAAGAGCTCAAGCACGGTCAGCTTTCGCACTTCACGCCAGTAGGTTCCGTAGGGTGCGAACCCCACCATGGCATTATTGTAAGCCATGCGAATCCCAACCTCAAACACAGGGCGGCCAGCGAAGGCCTTGTCGTTCGAGGTGAAGCAATCCTTCGCTAGCTCCCAGCTGTTTATGACCAAGGTGGGCCGTGAGCCGAGCCTGAGAATGAAGGCTGGGCCGTACTTATCGGCCATGGCTCCAAATTTTCGGGCTAGTGACTCATGGCCCCCTAGCATGAGGAGATGGCCTAAGATGGGCCATGCACCTGAGGGTTCAGGCGCGTGTTTGTTGTTGCTCGTCTTGCTCTTTGTAGTTGATCTACAAAGGTTGTATAGAAAGGCTAGTGCAATGAGGCCAGCAATGGCTTGGAATGGGAGAGACAAGTCCATAGCTGGTGTGGAAAGTTCCTATAGATGGAACACTCCTGCACTTGAAAGTGTATTTGGTGGTTCGAGCTATTTATCGACATTCATGAATCACATGATCCTGGGTCCGAGGACAATAAAAGAAATAAGTTTCTGTGATAGTTCACCATCATTTTTCAAATGTTGGATTTTATTTTATTTTTTTAATGTTATTGGCTCATGCTATTTAGAGAGTAACGGTAATAAAAATCTGATTTCTCCTATGGAATTTGGAGACCTCAATATTTACTTTTAACCATCAATTTTGTAGCCGTCATTTGAATGGTTAGGATTGCCTGATCAGTAGAATTCGGTAGCAGTGGGAGGTAAGGCACCCGTCACGCTTCTGTCTTTGCTGCAATTTTCTTCGCTGGCTGGTGAGTTCTACATTCCGTTGATTTGATGCTGCATCGTCGCGGACTCGGGCCTTTCTTTGTTGCTCCTTGGAGCGCCTCATACGGTAGAGGTCCCAGTCTGGGAGATGGAGATACCCATCAGTTTCTCAGCTTGTCCCCTGTTTTTGTTCTGTTTTTTGATAGGTGAGGTCCGGGCCTTTTTTTTGGACGCCGCTGGAAATTTTGTACATTTTCCCTCCAATCTATAAACTCATATTACCAAAAAAATAATAATAATAAAGGATTGCCTGATCAGTATGATTTTGGAGTTTTTTTTTTTCAAAAGAAACCTTAAGGAAACTGACTTTACACAAAGGGAGGGGTGCTTGATAGCAGGAGTGGGTAGCTGATAGCAGGAGTGGGTAGCTGTGGTCACTGGTGATGCACCTCTGGCAGATTCAATTATAAAATACTATTACTGGCTGAAATGACAGCATATAAATAAACAACACTTTCTTTTAAATTTTTATTGTACTTCAACTCCCTACCGGTTACAGAATAATGCAACACTTAAATAGCTGAAAGATAAAAGCTAACTCTACTTTTTTCTTAATTAAAAACAACAACTTAATATTTTTTCAGTAACGGTTGAAAAAAAAAAAAAAACTCAATCAGCAACAACTAACTTATTAGTCAGACTAATTTGTTACAACAAGTTTACCCTTCAACATTCCCCTTTAAACTTGTCTCTTCAAGCTTCATCATCCTGAGCATTGCCTTCAATCTTTTAAACACATTGTGTTTGAACGGTTTTGTAAAAATATCAACAATCTGGTCATGCATCCTGCAAGAAACTAATTCAACTTTTTTTTTTTTCACATGCTCTCTGATGGAATGATATCAAGTATCAATATGCTTGCTTCGTTCATGAAACACTGGATTCTTTGCCAGTGTCATTGCTGAACAATTATCGATGTAGATCTCTGTAAGATGATTTTGTAGAAATTCCAAATACTTCATAACATTCCTTAGCTATATACCATGGCAGACAGCTGAGCTAGCAGCAACATACTCAGCTTCACATGATAACAATGTTACAATCGATTGCTTCTTTGATGTCCATGTGAATGCTGTATCTCCTATACAGAACATAAATCCTGTTGTGCTCTTTCTTTCATCCAAATCTCTTCCCCAATCACTATAAGAATAACCAGCCAGTTTGCAAGCTTCATTGAAAGTATAGAACATACCATCATTGATGGTACCCTTGATGTAACGAAGTATCCTTTTCATTGCATTCAACTGTAATTGGTCAGGAGTCCCCAGGTACCTACTGACTAATCTCACTCCATAAAGTATATCTGGTCTAGTACATGTCAGGTATCTTAAACTTCTAACCAGACTCTTGAAATAAGTTGAATCAACATCTCCTTGCTCATTCTTTCTCAACTCTAATTCCATTTCTACTGGAGTAGTGATAGGATTACAATTCTCCATTCCAGACTTCTTCAGAATTCCCTTTGCATAATTGCTTTGGGAGATGAAGATTCCTTTCTCGCTTTGCACAACTTCGATCCAGAGAAAATGTGCCATTAGGCCGATGTCAGTCATTTCAAACTCTTTGACCATGTTCCTTTTGAAAATTTCAAAGATACCTGAATTGTTGCCGGTGAAGATCAGATCATCAATATATAAACATGCATATAACAATCTTCCGTCTGACTCCTTCATATATAGTGTATGCTCGTAAGGACACTTCTCAAATCCATTCATTTGGAAGTAATCATCAATCCTTGTATTCCATGCACGAGGCGCTTGCTTTAAACCATACAATGCCTTCTTCATCTTGTATACCTTATCTTCTTGGCCTTTATTCATATATCTAGGTGGTTGATCCACATAGATTTCTTCTTCAAGATATCCATTCAGAAATGCTGACTTTACATCTAGCTAATAAATCTTCCATTTGTTTTGAGCGGCTAATGTAATTAGCAGCATGATGGTCTCAAGTCTGGCAACAGGAGTAAAAACCTCTCCATAATCAATTCCTTCTTTCGGCTTGTATCCTTTTACTACAAGCCTTACTTTGTATCTATGACTTCTCCTTGAGCATTTCTCTATCTTGTAAACCCATTTTACTCCAATGGTCTTGCAGTCTTTTGGTAAAGTAGTCTGCTCCCATGTTTTATTCTTTTCAATAGATTGTTGAGGGTCAAATATTGCATATTATACCCCATTTATTACCTGATTTTACGAGCATGATACCGTTTAACACCATATTTTAATCGTGTTCATGATGCAATGTGTATTTAGGAGCTTGGACTGAAAAAGGGTACTAAAAGCATGAATTTAACGCTCTGAAGTCACGAAGGCAAGGGACGGACCCCATGGGACCAAGATTAAAGAATTTACATGCCAAAGATCAGAGAAAATCGAGAAACTGAAGTTCAAGTGGCCTAAAAGTCATCCAGAATGCAAGATCAAAGGGTTCCCACCATTCGTTCAGCTTGAAACTTCATATATGGCCTGAGGGCCATAAATTAACCGTACATGTCGAATTTTAACCACTGGATCTTCATGAAAGTGGCCCAAATGACAAATCAGCCACTAAATCCTTGATCTAGGGCCCATTTGATATCTGGATAGGCTTTAAATTTGGTCTCAACGCGTTAAATGAGCTGAAAATATGGATGGACGGAGCAAATTTCTCACGAAAATCACCGTGGGACCCCTCACATACAGTATATGTACACGGTGCATAAGTGCACCAACCGTGCATAGCAACAGAGAGTAGGTCAAACCGACTCTTGACCGATCTTCTCCCATTCTAAAAAGGACACAGCGTCCTCACCGTGCTTTGCAATCCTTTTTCCGATCGGATCTGAGGAGTATCTTTTGTGCTTCTTGCAAAGCAACTTCTGCTTCTTTGGAGACTGGTTCGGAAGAGCCAACCTCGATGATGTCCATAACATCCTAGCACCTAGTAGTACTCTCATTTGAATGCACCAATTGTTGTAGTTGCTTTTGGTGAGCTTCGGAATAATAACATGCGCATTTCCATTGGCCATATATATAAATATATAATATTTTCCTTATCCAGCCTTCTGGAGTTTGAACATTAAAAAATCTGACTCTATAAATGAGTCCGAAATGAACGAAATAGTTGGAAAGCACTATTGGATCATTTGAATCGTGCTCCGGATACCTTCAACCAGGCTCTGATACCACTGATGGCAGGAGTGGGCAACTGATAGCGGGAGTGGGTAGCTGAGGTCACTAGTGATGCACCTTTGGCAATTTAATTATAAAATACTATTGCTGGCTAGAATGACAACATACAAATAAACAACACTTTCTTTTAAATTTTTATTGTACTTCAACTCGTTACCAGTTACAAAATGATGCAACACTTTAATAGGTAAAAGATAAAAACTAGCACTACTTTTTTCTCAACTAAAAACAACAACTTAAGATTTTTTCAGCAACGGTTAAAAAAAAAACTCATTCAGCAACAACTAACTTATTAGTTGGACTGATTTGTTACAACAAGTTTACCCTTCAACGGTGCTCATGCTGACAAAAAATGCCCTGAGAGCCAGCATAGCAGCACATATACAATTCGGGGGGCCCATCCCAAGGGGAACCACCTATAGTAAGGAAGGAGATAAAAAAAAACACAAAAAGGAGCTCTAAGAGAGCCGTACTGAACCAAGACCGGCCTTATCTAGGACTAGCTTCCCACGGGTGAGGACGGGGAGATCGGAAACGCCTTCAAATAATCTAGATAATTAATTGGAGCTGGCCCAGCGAGCTAGGCTGTCGACTACTTTATTAGCCTCTCTCGGGGAGTGATTGATGAAAAGGACTCCTAAGGACCGAAGCGAGGCAAATCTCTTCTTCCAATAGAAAACACCCCAAGGGGGATCATCTGCATTGTTAAACAACTCGACAATAGCTTGCGAATCACTCTCCACCTCAATGGAGGTGAAGCCTTTCTCCTTGCAAATCATGAGGCCACTGATGACGGCTTTAACTTATGCGAGAAAGCTCGATCCATGACCATACGCTTTGGAGAAAGAGAACTTGAACTCCCCTCTAGCGTCACGGTAGACAACCCCCCAGATGGGTCGGGATTCCTCTCGAAGAGCCATCCACATTCAGCTTCACACACTCCCCTGCCGAGGCCTTAACCATTTAACAAAAGACATTGAATGCGGAGTGGGACTGATCAAGGGGAGGTGGAGATCCTGCAGGACGTCCTTGTTAGCTTGATTTTTACTAGGGGGAAGAGTAAAAGCCTTGGACAGGCAAATAACCCATGAACAGACTTGGCGAATGGCGAACGGGGCGCTTGGCTTGACTCCTTGAAAGCGATATGCATTTTTGGACATCCAAATTACCTAGAGAATCAGAGCTGGGATCAGGCCTCTTAGGATGCCCAGCGGGGATGAGTCATTGGCCATGGCCCACCATTGGGAGACTCTAGCCCCAGTGGATTGGTTGGGAGGAAAGCGACTGAGAGGACGGAGGAGAAGTGGCTCTAAGTGGCTGTAGCAAGCTCGCCTTCCGTAAAAATATGGTATAGGGATTCCTGCCTGGGGCTAAATAGAGGGCAGCAACCGCATGAGGAGGCCATGTGAACTCCCTTCTTCTTCACATTTAAATTGACCGGGGTGGCTTCTAAGTGTGCCCCATAGAACTCCCTTGGAGATAATATAATGTGCCCCACAATTTGGATTGTCACGCCTCGAAATTCAGGTACTGAGTGTGCACCCTCAGACCTGAGTTATGGTCCATGACTTGTACACTTAGTGTACTTAAATCAGTGAGTCACATTATTTAATAGAGGCATAATATAATCTGAATTTTATGTTCTCATTAACATCCATCAATACATTCATATTAACTTAATCCATTCACAAACATTCAACACCACACATAAAATAATAATAATAATAAATCAAGAACACAAGTTAAAACTAAATTGAGACTTTTATTAAGTCATTAGAATCATCAAATTATTCAAAAATGAAAAAAATATAAATTTGAAGTCATTTAAAAATGAAAATAAAATAAGAACAGGAAACACATGTCCCATTTAATTATTCTAATGATCCAACAAAGTAATCTCGTCTTCGGTTAAATACGGTCACTGATCCTATGGATCATCCACTGGTTTGACTTCATGTTCTTGCTTTGGAGTCATTTTATCTTCTTCAATTCCATCTATATGATTTTTCCATCAATAAATCGTCAGTTGGCCAGGCCCAGTGAGTGAACCCATTATGGTTCGTGCACAATATAATTAAATAATACATACAAATAAAGTATAAAAATCGAAATACAATGCAAATAATTAAAGCCTATGTTATGAATGGTATTGATGATGCATCAAGTGGGTATAAATATAAACCATCCACTTGCTTGAGTTGGATATCGACAACCAGCATCTGCACTCGGCAAGCTTCTACCGTTCGTAAGCATGGGCAAGGCCCGCATCCCCCCCATTGGGCAAGCTTCCACATATAGTGGGCTTCTAGTGGGTACAATGGGTTATCCCCTAGGTAATCGCACAAGAGTGTTAATGATGCCAGGCATGAATGTTTGATGCACCAGTAATCATATCAGCAGTCACATGCATCTCTCCCTATGAGAGGCATTTCACATGTTCATAATCCAAGAATATCTCAACACTAATCAATTCATAATCAATTTAATCAAATCATTCACAACAACAAATTATTTTAATCATATGAAGAGGAAACATATTGGGATTACTCACCTAATGATTTAGGGAGAAATCTGATGGAGCAGATTAGAGAATACCTATAACTAAGTACATAGTAAAAAAAATATTAAGTTCATAAAACATTTGATTTGTTTTGATTACTAAGGTCATACATGGGAGTGATACTTGGGTTTTGTAAGGTAACATACCTCATAGATAGGGTTTATCTTATCTATCTTAGCTAAAAAGGGTAGGCTAGATATCTTATAAGATGACTCACCAGATGGATGGCTTGGATCTTGTAATAACATGTCATGATGATAAATAATTTAGCCTATGTATGTTTTGTCCTGAACATGCATATACCTTATATAAGTTTTATCGTGCATCCGAATGTTGAAATATATTAAATTATATATATTTAACACACTTTTTTTATATGGGTCCTACTTACAGGGATCTAGACTAATTATATGGTTACCACCACTATATTGACCATTGAGAAGAAATTTCAATCCAATCTAAAATCTGTGGGACTCGTAAAACCCTAAATAATTATTATACACTTATCAGTATTTTCTTTCTGTATAGGTTGCACACATTTTGAATGTCCTAAATTTACACTGTTAACCCACAGTAAACTTCCAAATCAAATGGATGGAGTGGATACAATACATATATCACTGTGGGTCCACAATCTAATGACCCAAGATGGTTTCTAACGTTAAAAACTGCACTTGTTTCAATGATGCAAACCAAACTTTATTTTTTTATACTTATTTAATTAATTTTTTTAATAGGTTCCATGATAATCTAAACAATGGGTGAGATGGGTAACCTCCTCATAAAGGACGAGCCCAAAAATCTTCTCGAAACAACACTTTCGTGGCCCACACGAATACTAAATGGTGACAATTTAATTTTCACTGTTTAAGGCACTGTGGTCCAGGTGAGTTTTCTTTCAAATAAAACTTTCAACCATATATCTCTTATTAAGTGATAAGATTATTATACGATACAGATTTGATACTAACATCAAGAAAGCCCTGCATAGAAGGCCCATCAATTTGGATTAATTCCGGTACTGTGAATAAATCAGCTTCACTTTTGCATGCTGGAGTATTTTTACACCCATTTTTATATTATTACATTTTTTTCAGGATGGTCCATACATAATATGTGTGCATAAGATCTATCTCATTTACCATTTTACCAGCATTGTTTTAAGACATTTGTAGAAAAATGAAATAGATTCATTATTTTGGTGGGTCATACCGCTACGAACAACAACGACCATTCTTCCACCATTAAACATATACATTTCTTATTTTAAACCCTCCTAACTTTCTATGTAAGATCCAAGTTGTTCATTGGTCCACCTAATTATTTTTTTAATGGTCAAAATAATTGGTATCTCCATCGGAACTCCTTGCGGCCCCGATGGATATTCCAACGGTGAATGCATCATGAATTCTATTTTGCATATTATGGCATACCAAAATGTTAATTTAACTTAATTTTTGAAGGTGGAAAAGGACACGAGGTGAGTGGACGAAATGCAGGGACGCCCTTGCGTGCGCGCATCTTCGCTTCGCAGATCCATATCCAAACCTCAAGCACGCAAGATCGCTCGTCCAGATCTGAAATGCATGTTTGTAGGCAATCTCCCATTTAGTTGCTCGATGGAAGATGTCTACAACATCTTCCAGCATTATGGGCGAATCTTCGAAGTTCACTTGCCCCTCTTCCCAGGGATAAGCCACTACAGGATCAACATCCCGCACCAATGGCATAGCAAACCCTAAACCCAATAATGCTCTAGGCAACCCCTCTATTCGCAGATGGGAAAAACAGTATCCCATCCTCCTCAAACGTCTCCCAGTCTAACCCAAGTTACAACGGATCCATCAGGAGTTGCTCGCAGACTCCAAGATCCTGAGCTCAGTCTAGTGGGCTCCACTGGGGGTAAGGATATCTCCATTCTTCACATTATTGACGGGTTGAGAGCATCCAGATTCCAAGCTTCAGCGATTGACGTTGCCAAGCTATCCCTGGTCACATTCCTGCTTACTTTCAAATTGAGATGCAAACTCCTCAATTTCACTGGAGACATCCCCTTCTGGCGAACTCTAGGTCTGGAAGATTTGTCACCATGGTCCCCTGATTCTCAGATGGCTACGGAAGAGACTTGGATTCATCTCTATGGGATCCCATACCACGCTTGGTTGGTGTTGGTATTTCGCGATGTGGGTAGTTCTTTTGGAGAAATCACTCAAATAGAAACAATATCTCGATTCAGGTTTTTTCCAAATGTTTGCATGGATCAAAGTGATTCTTAGGCAAGGGTCATCCTTCCTTTCTCCGATTCAACTCAATGTGGCTGGTAAAGTTTATAATGTCTAGGCCTGCCCGGAAGAGGGAGAGTCCGGCTCAAATGAGAAGGTTCCGTCCTGATCAGAAGGTTCTCCATCCCCTCCTGATTCTGGATGTGGAGGTGATAACACTAGCAGGGATCCCAACGGCAGACCCTCAACAGCTATAGAGTTGTATGGAGCCTCCAGACAAGTCCTGAGAAGTCATCCTCCATCTGTTTGTGAAAAGTCCAAGATGAGATATGTTGCTTTTGATAGCCCATCTGCGATGCTGCTCCCTTCCTCCAGCAATAGCCCCACGGCAGGGGATCTCTACTCTAACCAACGTCTTCTTCAACTATGCTATTAGGTGCCCATTCCCACCCATGTGGCTGTTCCACCAGACTAGACGCAAAACCAGAGCCAAACGCAGAACCAGAGCCTAACCAGCCAGACCTCTGCTTAGCGCGTCTTTACCAACCCTCAGCATGCTGCTCAGACCTCCCCACCAATGCTCCCTCCCATGCAAGGTACCTGCAAGCCCAATCAGGTGTGCAATTATCTCCCATCTCAGCTCTCTGCAATTTCATTGCTAGCCAGGCTATGGGTTGACACTCAGGAGAGGGGAACTACAGATCGATTGCCTCTGTCATTGCTCCCTCAGTCTGAACTTAACCCCCCCTTTCATTGCAACTCAGAAGGGTAATCCCCGACATCTTCCTACCCTCTTAGTCCCAACCCTCGAGATGATACGTTGGATCGGTCCCCTGACCCCACTCCTTGGCAAATTCAGGACGAGGGCAGGGCCACCTTTCCTTTAAAGGGATTGTCGAATGGATGCATATCAGTATACAAGCAATTAGATCTCACCGTCGACCTTTCGCCTTATAAGATCTCTCCTGGTAAGAAGTTGCACAGGGATGAATATCAGATTCAATCAGTATGAAGAGGGAACAAGAACTATCTTAACGAAAGTAGAGCGGGCTATTCAGGCAATGTTTCTGATGGATAGCCTTCTTATTTGGAACGCTCATGGGGTGGCCAATGCGGCCACGATTCGTTCAGCGAGACGGTTTATCTGCACCTATAAGTCGTCTATCTTCATGATTTTGGAACCTATGGTGAGAGATAGTAGAAGGGTAGGCATCGGTCTTAAGTTAGGCTTCCACTCCTCCCTCTCGAATGTCAGTGAAGGGGGAAAAGATTTGGATCTTTCACCATAATGACATTTCAATTTTTGTTATTGAGACTACTAACCAAATGATCACTGTAGATATCTCCATTGCTAATCAAGTGATCTGCCCTTGGATTTCATTTGTCTATGCTAAATGCTCACGTGTTAATAGACGATCTCTTTGGAATTCCTTAGCTACCCCTGCTTTAGCCTCTCCTGACCCGTGGATAGTGGGAGGAGACTTTAATGCAGTCCTTGACTCCTCGAAAAGGATCGGTTACAGGAACCCGGACCTGGAAAGCTCATGGGAATTTAGGGTAGCAGTCGATACTGTTGTGCTAATTGTCATTGGTTTTGTTGGCAACTCATACACTTGGTGTAACAACCAAGTTAGTGCTTCTCGAGCCTAGGCTAGGCTCGACAGAGTCCTTTGCAGCAACATCTGGCTGCGCTCTTTCCCAGGCTTCTTCGTCAAGCACCTACCTAGAGTCAACTCAGATCATGCCCCTTTGCTTTTGTCAGTTTCCTAAGCAGCCCCATCTGTCCCCAGGCCTTTTCACTTCCAACGGATGTGGCTGCTTTGTGACTCTTTCCCTAAGGTAGTTGTAAATGCTTGGGCAGGGGTTTTGTCTTCGCTTCCAATAGTGAATCTCTTGCTTAAGCTGAAAAGGGTAAGATGTCAGCTAAAAGTTTGGAATAGAGATGACTATGGTAATGTCTTTTAAAATGTTGTTAAAGTGGAGCAAGATCTTTGTAGGTTGGAATCTCTCGTCCAAGGAGATTCATCGGTTTCGGCGGTAGACATTGCCGGGGCCAAGCTCAAGCTGTCTAACACAGAGCTGGCGGAAGAAATATTTTGGAAGCAGAAGTCTATAATCTACTGGCTTAAGGAGGGGGATAGAAACACAAAATTCTTTCACCTTTCATCTACAAAGAGGACACGCAGGCTAGGCATCCAGGAGATCCGCTTGACTGATGGTAACGTCATATCCGATCAGCCCACCATTCAACGTGAGGTCGTGAGATTTCTGGACAAGCTGCTAGCGGCTGAAGGGTCTTCTTCGTCCCCGTCCCCCCCACCCCCAAGCTTCTGGCCCACATCCCTTCCCTAGTTTCAGAAGAAGATAACTCGATGCTTCTTCGTAGCCCCTCTTTGGAGGAAGTTAGAGTGACAGTCCTCAAGATGCCTAAAGATGGTGCCCTGGGCCCTGATGGGCTGTCCCCAACTTTCTTCACAGGGTGTTGGTCCATCATCGGGAATGACATCCACGCGACGATAGAAGAATTTTTTGGAGGTGGCGCCTTGCTTAGGGCCTTCACTTCTATGCTAGTTTGTCTTGTGCCCAAGAAGCTGAGAGCTATATCATTCATAGATTACAGACCCATAAGCCTATGTAATGTTATTTATAACATTTTTGCCAATGTCTTAGCTTCCAGGCTATCGTCCCTCTTGCCCAAGTTGATCTCCTTTGAGTAAGGGGCCTTTGTTAGAGGCTGCTATATTGATGAGAATATAGCATTGGGCCAAGAGAATTTTCAAGACATCGAGAGAAAGGTCAGAGGAGGCAATATTGTTGTTAAACTTGACATGGAAAAAGCGTATGATTGGGTTGACTGGCATTTCTTGAAGCTTGTCCTTTTCAAGTTTGGTTTTAGCTCGGGTTGGGTTTGGCTGATGGAGCCTGTTGGAGCAACAATTGGCTCTCAGTTTTGGTTAATGGGGTGAGTTGTGGGTTCTTCAAATCAACTCGTGGGCTCCTCCAGGGAGACCCCTTATCCCCAGCATTTTCATCATTTCCTCTGAAGTGTTTAGCAGGGGTCTCTCCTACCTCTCTTCTTTGGGCCTATAGACCCCATTCAAGGTCAAAAGAGGTTGCCAGCAGGTATCTCATCTTCTATACGTTGATGACACGATCCTTTTTCTTAATGGGGCCAAGAAATCCCTTCTTGAAGTCAAGAACTTCCTCTCCACATATCAGTCCACATCAAGCCAAAAAATTAATTTGAGAAAGAGCTCTTTTTGCTGCTCAGCCAAACTGTCCCCATCCAGAGTCAGAAGTATCTCAGCCATTCTTGGGATTAGCAGAGCCACTAGTACTCCATCTTATCTGGGGGTCCCTATCATTAATGACAAAATCAAATGCAGCGCCTTCTCCCCTCTAGTTGACAAGTTGATAGCAAGAATCAATGGTTGGAAAGCCTGCATTCTCTCCCAAGCCGGGCGTCTCGCTTTGATATCCCATGTGATTCCGATTCACACGTTGGCAGCTTCACCAGTTCCAAAAAAAAGGTGCTCTCTACGATTGAGAAGATGTTTGCTAATTTTTTTTTGCAAAGACGGGAAATAAATGCTCCATTGGAAGAAATGGAGCGTTCTTACCAGGACCAAGTCGAAGGGTGGCCTCGGTATTAGGAGATTAACTGAGGTTATGTGCTCCCCGCACCTGAAGCTACCTTGGGGCATCAGATACGAGTGGAAGAAAAGCCTTTGGGGCTGCTTTATTCGCTCCAAATACATGTTGAATTCCTTTGCCACTCCCTCTCCCCTCAGGTTGGCTCAAGGCTCCCCCCTCTGGAAGCTTTTGCTGCGACTTTTCCCCATCCTGGATGATCAAGTTTAGTTGTTTATTGGTAGCGGCTCCAGCAGTATGTGGAACAGTAATTGGAACGGTCTAGGTCCTTTGAGCTCACTGCTCTCCATGATTATTTTCAGGCCTTCGAACAGATCCATTGCAGAGTTCATGGACTCCAACGGACTGAAACATGACATCCCAGACCCCCTCCCTGCTTAGTTACATGAATTTATTGTGCAAGGAGGTTTTTGTACTCATATGGTGAAGATAGATCAGTTTAGTCATTGGACCCCTCCGAAAAATTTTTGGTTAAAAGAGCTTGGGACATCATCCGTGACAGAGCCCCTTCCCTCCCCTGGACAAAATTCATTTGGGACCATCTCATTCCCCCTAAGCTCTCCCTTCTGGCGTGGAAGATTCTCCATCGCTCCTTACCCATCGACGACCTCATCCAGAAGAAAGGGGTCTTCTTAGCCTCCAAATGGTCCTGCTGCCCGGACGGTCATTCAAGCGGCCCCTGCACTGAGTCCTCTTCTCACCTCTTCATGGACAGTGCACTGGCTTCTCAGCTTTGGTCTTAAGTAGTTGCCCTTTTCGGGATTCCCATGTTTAGTCAATCTTCCATCCAAGACCGTCTTAATTGGTGGTGGCTCAGGCCTTTGCCGTGCTCCATCAGTTCTTTGTGCTTTCGGCTGGCACCTGTCTTCCTTCTTTGGGAGATCTGGAAAGCAAGAAATGAGGCTCGTTTCAACAGCAGGCAGCCCTCCTCTTCTGTCCTACTCTCTAGATTCAAATGGTGGCTCTACACTCTATTCCCGAAGTTTGCTAATTCGTTGTCTCCCGCCGCCCAAGCCAGTCCAACTGCCTCTCTCCCTGTCCGATCTCCTCGTCCTGCTAATGGAGCGTCCATAATCAGATGGTACAGGCCTAGCGATGGCTTCCTAAAGCTAAACATAGATGGCTCTGCCCTATCTAATCCGGGTCTGGCTAGTGGGGGATGAATCTGTCGTGATCAGCAGGGGAACGTGGTCTTTGCCTTTGCGAAAGGATATGACAGTGCTTCTAACAACCTGGCTGAATTAAGGGCTGTTCACGATGGAGTCTCTTTCTGCATTGAGAAGGGGTTACATAACATTATTCTCGAATCGGACTCTTTCTAGGTTGTGCATTGCCTTTAGGCAAGATGCACCCCATCTTAGAAGTGCATATTAGCTATCCAAAATTTTTCCCCTCCTCAAAGGTTCCTTTCATATCATCCACGCTTTCCGTGAAGCGAATAGGCCTGCTGATAGTTTGGCCAAGCTTGGTACTAGCTCTTAAACCAACAAATTTGTTCCTTCTCTCGCCTCCTTGCATCGTGTCATGAGGGGCCTCCTTTTCCTTGACAAGGAAGGCATTGGGACCATTAGAATGCATTCCTAGTAGCAGTTTGCCTAGCCCCGTCTCTTTTGGCTGCCTTTTGGTCCTTTTAGAGCTTCTTTCTTTTGTCTTGTTTCTCTTCTTTAGTTTTTGACACGATAGGAGAGGTCCGAAATCTTTTTGTTGGGACCCTCCCCAAAGCTTGTATATTTCTCAGATCAATGAAATTTTAGTGGTTTGAAAAAAAAAAAAAAAAACAAAAACTTAATTTTTGAAGGTTTTCTATATTTTGGTCCTTAGAACCTAATGAACTAAATTGATCAGGCCCCACATGCAAAATAATTCAAATATGTAATTCAAGTAGAATAAACAAAAAGAACTTAAGTGTTTCCTTTTATTTCTTGTTACATGTGTAAGGTGCTCCAAGGTGCATCATACATATGTGCACATATTGATATATGTGCACATGCATTGCACCCATGGTAGATCCATACCGTTTATCACATAAAGCCAAAGCATAATAACATATTTAAAATAAAAATCTAAATTAAAATAAAATAAGTACTAACCTTTGTAAGTTGTTCTTTCAATAATCTCTCTACTTTTATCTTTTCTCTTATTTTTGTTTTTCTCTTTTTTATCGGCGAGAAATGTTCGTACTTATAAAGAAAAGAGAGTTGTTCGGATAAAATGGATAAGAAAATGATGAGGGAGGTTTCAACCGATTTGATCCCCTTTTAAAAAAATAAAATTTAAAAATTTTTAAAATTAACCAAAAAAATTTGGAGTTTTTATAGATTTATTTTCCATTGAATGTGAGGTCTATCTTATTCCTTATGAGTAATGTATTCCGCTAATCCGCTTTATTATATCATGTTAGTTTATGAGCCAAAGGACAAGACATATCTAACAATGTATGGGTGAGTGGTGATGATAGATGGTTGGTTGGATTGGATTGATAGTGACTAGGGTCACGTAGTTAGGACGATGTAGATCACTAGGAAAATCCACCCCGTTCATTCAACTTCTTGGATCTTGTTAACTTATGGACTAAAAATGGAGCTTATATGGTAATCAAGTGTGCCACGAAGTTTGGAAATCAACATAAACCTATCTATTATTGGAATGTGGTCAGATCTGATGATCGGTTTGGATCTTCTCAGTGGGTCCTATTATGATGAAAGGGTGATGTGTTTAACTGGTTAAGATCCACTTCCGTTTCGCAACTAAATGAATTGAGAGATAATGTGTGATACCAAAACACATTGGTGTTATCTTTACTCTCTTTTTTTTTAACATTACACACACACACACACACACACACACACACACAATATTATATTAAGATACATTAAGTTGCATAGACCGAAAGTCCCACATCCCTTAGTTTTTGGAAAAAAATTTTAAATGTAAATAACTTTCATTCACACCATTAGTTTCAGATGAAACTTTACCATGGCCCATCATTTTGTTTGCTCTATCAACAGGTAAAGTTTGAGCCTTAATCTCACCAAGATGGCCAAAATGTCTTTTTAATGACTCACATCTATCTATAATTCAAATCAACGTGTATTAATGTCCCATGTGAAAACTTACCGGTAATTGTAAGGCATGTCCTATAATCTTTTAAATGAATAGTTTATTTTAATATTTTGATGGTCCATTTGGCAGATACAAACATGATAGACAAGATTATGAAGGACAAAAATTTAAGTAATTAGATTGTTATGATATTAATCATACTTGCAAGTTATTGTATGGTGAGTTTTGTTAATGAATACGTAAAAAGCAATTTTTGGATGTGATCTATGTTAGAAATGTACATCGTTAGATTTAAGTAAATGGTTCATCTGTGTAAAATGCTTAGATCATAATTTTGATGGTAAGTTATGCATATTTATAGGTGATGAATAAAATGAGTGGATTCAAATTTTAATTTGATGTGCAAACAAGTGGATGTGAAGATTTTGTAATTAGTTTACTTTGATCAGGTGGTCCAAATTCAAAGTGGATGATCAGATATCTTCATCTAATGGTTAGATTTAATTTACGGGTGAGAATATTAAAGTATTTAATGGTTCATCCTATCAATCAACGGTTGAAAAATGCTCCATATGCTTAGATTCAAGTTAAACTACATAAATATTAATGGATTTATAAGTGTACAGTTGAACAAGTGTAAAAGCGTAATCGTACATCCTTACGTACAGGTAAACTCACATCCAAAATTTCAAGTTGTTACATGGATGGTGTTGATAGCAGTATACGGTTGCAACATGTGATAAGTCACCACCATTTTTAAGATGAGATGGTGGTGATTCATACTCTTCACTGATCAGCATGAGAAAATAGAATACTATTTAAATTCAACAAGAATAGAATAATCTGATGAATGTTATATATATATATATATATATATATATAATCAATGTAGAAGGGGCTCCAGGATTTTAAAAGGTTAATTTGAATGGTATATATGGCACACCTCAAAATGCAAGTCCATGCGTATTGTCCATCACACAATGACAAAGTATTTAATAATTACACTAAATACAAATAAAACTCATCTTAGACTTTTATATCTATATGTGTGTATGTTTGTATGCTTTTTTTTTTGTATTATTCTTAAAATAATCTGATTAATATTAGAGAAGGTCCCCACTCCAACAGTCAGCACACCATCGTTTATGGTCCACCTAGTGGATAACTTCCACCGTGTTAAGTGTTTGTGACATTTAATCCTCCTAATAGGTGAGTCCCACCATCAGATCAACTATTGAAAAGGTCAGCTTTATCTACTCATCAAATGAGCCACACCATGGGAAACAGTGTATCGCCATTGATGAATAGAAAAATACAAGTATGGTCCACTTGAAGAGTGGATAATGCTGATTTTTACCGAAAGAGTTATTCATGATGGGGCCAATATATTGAACGGGTTGGATATCCCATGTGCTTAATAAGTTGATAAGAAGGTCAGCAATGGTCAAGACAGACTCTTAGCTAGATTCAGAAGAGGAAGAGGACCGCACAGTTAGAGAAGTAGGTAGAGTAGCAAGGGACTACTTGAGTAGTTATATCAAGTCTTAGCAGGGCAAAAAGAGGGGCAAGAGTAACAGGGCCATCAACTCAGGCAGTGTATCTGATGGATAGCATTCTTCTGTGAAATGTGAAGGGAATTGGGAATTCTCCCTCAGTTAGACATGTAAAACGGCTTATCTCTTCCTATAAACCAGTCATTGTCATCATCAATGAACCCATGATTGCTGATTCTAAGAGAGTTTCAACAGGTCTAAAGATGGGGTTCCATTACTCTATCTCTAATACATCGGTTGGAGGTAAAATTTGGGTTTTCCATCACGATTCAATCAAGGTGAACTCCCTATCATCTTTGGATCAATTCCTGGCCTTCAAGGCCTCGGCTCCCATCCTGGATCAGCCTATTCACATAACCTGTATTTACGCCAAATGCTCCTACTTACGCAGGAGGGAATTATGGGCTGACTTGGTTCATCAGACTTCTATTCTCTCAGGTCCTTGGATCGTTTGTGGGGACTTTAATGCGATTACATCCCAATATGAGAGAATTGGTGGTAATTCGCTAGCGGGTCCTAGCTCAAGGGAATTCTCTGATGCTATCAATCAAACTTCCCTCATTGATGCAGGTTTTTCTGGGAATGCTTTCACGTGGTGCAACAACCTATCTGGTCCTCGTAGGATATGGGCTAGACTCGACCGAGCTCTATGCTCCCCAACATAGATTCAGATGTTTCCATCCTTCCATGTGCAGCACCTTCCCCGGCTCTCCTCAGACCATTGCCCTCTACTCCTAGCATTTCCTCCCCCTGCTCCCTCCACTCCCCGACCATTCCATTTCCAAAGGACGTGGTTACATCATGAGGGCTTCTATCATGTTGTTCAAGACTCTTGGAAATCAAAAGTTTTCATTAATCTTATGATTCATCTCCTCAATAAGATGAAAAACACTAAAGCTACCTTAAAGCTGTGGAACTCAAAGGTGTTTGGCAATAATTTTACCCAGATTAAGGACTCCACAGCGATGGTGGAGAAGTTTGAGCAGGAGTCGATTGCAGCCCCTTTGTCCACCAACTTGTCCAAGTTGGAATCTGAGAAAAAGTTCTTTTACACTTCCATTTCCAACCGCATTAAAAGATCCCAAAGCAGAGAAATTGTGCTGCAAAATGGGACAAAAATTAACGATAAATCCCAAATTCAGAAGGCATCGATAGACTACTTCAAGGCTCTTTACTCAGCGGAACCTATGGCCCCCATAGATGATTTCATGAATGTTATCCCGCACATGGTCTCCTTAGAAGATAATGGTTATCTTCTGGCTCTCCCATCATTCGAGGAAGTGAAGCAGGCAGTCTCAGATCTACCTGTAGACGGGGCCACCGGTCTTTACAACCTCTCTGGTGCTTTCTTCTCAGAATGTTGGAACATTGACAGAGCTGACCTTCATCGTGCAGTTAAATTCCTTTTTCAGGGAGGTAAGTTCCCTTGAGCTTTCTCCACATCCCTCTTATGCTTAATCCTAAAATGTATGGCTCCCAAATCTTTTTCTGAGTTTCATCCAATTAGCCTATGCAATTGTGTATATAAAATCTTTTCCAAGGTCATTGCAGCAAGATCAAACTCCATCCTTCCGAAGTTGATTTCAGAGGAACAAATGGCATTTGTTCAAGGTAGATCTATAGCCGATAGCATTTGTTCAAGGTCAAAGGTAGCAACTTACTGCTTAAGATTGATCTTGAGAAAGCATATGACTATGTTACTTGGCCCTTCCTTACGATAGTTCTGCAGAATTTTGGCTTCTCCCAGACGTGGATCTCATTAGCAGAGCAATGTTGGCCGACCCCGTGGTTCTCAGTGCTATTCAACGGTGAGTCCTCGGTCTTCTTCAAATCAGAAAGAGGGCTTCATCAGGGAGATTCCCTCTCTCCTAGCCTTTTCATTCTAGTCATGGAAGTCCTCAGCAGGGGCTTAAAATTGCTGATCCTTTCCAACACTTGTCAGCCCTTTAGATCCAGCAGAAGAAGCCAGCCCCCCTCCCATCTCCTCTTTGCCGACAACACTATAATCTTCACTAGCGGTAGTTACTCCTCCATTAGAAATCTTATGGCCTTCCTCCAAAAATTCAAGAACATTTTAGGCCTCAAGATCAATAATTCCAAAAGTTGCTTTATAGCGTCATCCAAGATGTTGTAATCCAGGACTAGTAGTATCGAAAGGCTAATGGGAATTGCTCGATCTTCCTCTTCATTCCTTTACCTTGATGTGCCTCTGACTAAAGGAAGAGTCTGTTCCTCCTCCTTCCAGCCTCTTGTGGAGAAGATCATGCCTCGTATTTCCGGTTGAAAGGCCCGCTTCCTCAACCAGGCAGCCAGGGCTACCCTTATCAAGTGCATGTCCTCTCCCGTATCCCCGTCCATACTCTAGCTGCGGTTGATGTTCCAATAAGAACGCTGCAGGCCTTAGAAATCAAGTTCGCTGACTTCTTTTGAGGGTGGTCTGAGGGCAGAAAAAAGCTTCACTGGGTTAGTTGGAGAAGAATCACTTCCCCAACTAAGGAGGGTGGTCTTGGAATAAAATCCTTAAGAGAAGTCTCGACAGCCTTGAGACTTAAGAGGGCCTGGACCATCTTCTTTGCTCACAAGAACAGTTTATGGGCTAAATTCATGAGGTCCAAACACATCATCAATGAGTCCCGTGACTCCTCCAGTCAGTGCCAATCTGACTCTTCTGCATGAAAAGGAATCAAGAAGCTTCTCCACCTCGTTGAAGACTCTACCTCGTTGAAGACAATTCCCACTTGTTACTAGGAGACGGAAACAACAATGTTTGGGAAGAGAACTGGATGGGTCTTGGCCCTCTGAGAAGATGGTTTCCAGACATCACCCCTCTTTTCCTTTGTGATCTAAAGATCAAGGACTTCATTGGCTCTAACGGCCCTATTGCTCCTTTTCCCAGCCCGCTTCCAGACTCCATGCGCCTTCACGTGATCGCTGAAGGGATCGCAATTAATTTTAGCGAGGATCAAGAGTTTGGACTAGAGAAAAGTCTGGTAAATTCTCCATCAGATCAGCTTGGGAGCTCTCCCGGTTCCACGGTCAGGAGCGTAATTGGGCCAGGTGGACGTGGCATTCCCACCTTCCCCCAAAAGTTTCTATTTTTTGTTGGAAAGTCCTGAACAATGCTACCCAAGTGGAATCCAACGTGAAAAAGAAGGGTGTGTACATAGCCTCCTCTTGTGTCTACTACAACAATAACTGCCATTCTGAGGAATCCCTTGATCATCTCTTTGTTGCAGGCGATCTTGCCTCTTCCATATGGAGCCACTTCTTATCCATTCAGGAATCCTCCCTGTTGGGCGTCCTTAGGGGGCTGACCCCTGCCTTGATTCTCTGGGAAATATAAACCACCAGGAATGCTCTTCATTTTGACAGCACCCACTTTGACCCTTCTCAAACTATTTACAAGATTCGGTCATGGCTTTTTCACATATCTAATACCTTTCCCCTCCCCCCGAGCAAGAACCAGACATATAGGGACGTAGTGGTAGATCTTCAACTCGCTCTTCCCACCTGCCTCCATGCTTCGGTGTCTTATGTAAGATGGGAGAAACCCAATAGGGGCGCCGTGAAACTAAACGTTGATGGATCATCCAGGGAAACCCTGGGCCTTCTGGAAGTGGGGGCATTTGCAGGGATGACAAAGGTAATTTTTAGTTTGCTTTCTCTAAAGGGTATGGCGTCGATTCTAGCTTTTTGGCGGAAATGAAAGCTGCAGTCCACGGTCTCTCCATCTGCATAGATCAGGGCTTCTCCATAGTTGAGGTCGAGAGTGACTCCCTCTCTGTGGTGAATATTTTCTCCAATGCTAGTGCCCCCCATGGAACAGGATCTATTGGAAAAATCAATTTGATTCTATTCGATCCGCGAGCAACATTTCCATTAGGTTTATCCCTCGAGAGGCCAATAGGGTGGCCGATAGTCTTACTCGCTGGGGTAGCTCCAATCAGTAGAACAAAGTTTTTTAGGTGCCTTTTGATCTCCCGTTTCTTTCTCATGGAGAGCTTTTCCTTTATAGGACAAGGATTGGAGTGGTGCATACTTCATAGCCTCTTTGTTTTTCTTTGGTTTCTTGATATGATAAGAGGGCCCTTCTGTCTGGCCTTCCCAAATGTGAAGACTTGTCCTCCCAGAGTCTCACAGTTATTTTGTCTGAGCCTCCTCCCTTTATACAGATATCTTCATTATTAATGAAATGTTCATTTTGAAAAAAAAAAGTTGGAAGTTATTTGTTGGATGGACCATAATCTGTGGTACAATCTATTAGACTTGAGAGTACCTTGTCTTAATATCATTTGCATCAAACAAAATATCTTTCATCTAAACTTGCTCATTTAGCTTGAGATGGCGTGGTTGTAATGATAGTCGTTCATCTATCAGGTTACATGGTTACCTTCGTTTCCTAACTAGCATAAAGTGATGTTACATGAGTAGGAAATACATGTACCATACTTTTTACATTAAAAGGTTAAAATTGTGTTTGTTTTAAAGTCAAATAAATAATATTTAAGTACCCACATAGGTCATCTCCAATTGAGAAATCTGGGTATTGTTCAGCTGCCCGCTCCTCAAAGAGGTGTGAGGTGCTGCTTTAGGATAGGCCTAAAGATGATTGGGTCAAACTGAATGTAGATGGGTTGGCTAAAAGAAACTCGGGGTTGTCGGGTGGAGGCGGAATATGTCAGGGGGCTGACGGTAACATAGTCTTTATGTTCTCAAACGGCTATGGATTAGGCACAAACAACAGCGTCAAATTTAGAGCAGTGTATGAAGGGCTTCTATTTGGCGCTAACCAGGGGTTCTGGAAGGTGGTGGTTGAATTAGATTTGAAGATGGTGGTGGATGCGTTGAATGTCGCATCGGAGGTGGGCTAGATATGGAGGCACTGGATTGCTCAGATTTCCAGCCTCAATAGACTAGGCTTGTTCTGATTTGTGCACATCAAAAGAAAAGGGAATTGGGCCGACAGATGGGCTGGTGCGAGAAGGCAGTGATCTCCAACACTGCCATTGGTACAAGGAGGCATGACAACTCCCATCTATCATTAGAGGGATGCTCTTTCTAGGCAAAGTGGGGCTAGTACCATTAGAGAATTGGATAATGTATAGGTCTTTAAGATAAGTGGCCCTGGCGGTCTTTTACCGCTCTGTGGGAAACCTGAAATACTGTATCTTTCTTGCAATTTTCCCCGAAGAATGAATGCACAATCAGGTTTTTTTTTTCTCTTTGAAATACCCATGCGGTGTGCGTGGGTGTGTGTGTAATAAAAACCAACAATAAATAACAAATAAATAAATAGAGAATATTTAAAAATTTTAATCTTTCATGTAACCTTTCCAGTGACACATAAGCAATCATTTTTACCACCAACTATAAATCTAGTTGATTAAAACACCAAATGGGCAACAAATGAATTTGGATGCCTTTTTTTTTTTGGTAGAACATATCCTTTGATATTCATTTTTTCTGTGTGGTGAGTGATATTCATGTCCCAGATTTCAGATAAGGTAGGGTCACATAGTACCATGCTCTTATTCATGTCGGTATCTCTGCATCACATGTGATAGGTTGCTAAGAGGGTTAATTGTATTTTTTTTAAAAAAAAATTTAAAGTTAAAAGTTCTATTTCTGGAAGGAATTTTATAAGACTTGACAGTTCGGGCTGCCGCGATTCCAAAACCAATAGCATCAGCTTATCGTATCCATTTACATCTGTGGGTGGAGGCCTGAATTAGCCTTACCCACTCTATCTTTCCTAATTGAGCCTAGACCTACCTTATCCAGCACCACTAACCCTCGGATGGTCCGAGGGAGGTCAGAGGGGTTCCAAAATTCCCTAGAGCCCTCATTCATACTCCTCATTTGGGCCAGACCATTAGCTGGTCCATTGCCTTCTCTAGGAATTTGGGAAAAGATAGTGCAAACTATCTTCTGAAGATGCCTAATTGTGGTAAGCCAATAGGACTTCCACATGGGATGGGACGGCCCACTAAGGGTATCCACCACTAGCTTCAAATCTGATTCAACCTCCACTTTGAGAATACCTTCGCACACAGGGCCAGCCCATCATGAATTGATCGAAGTTCGGCACAGTTGTTAGTTCCCAGCCCATAGCTCCTCTTAAATGCCAAGGAGAGATTCCTGTTGCTGTCTCTGCATAGACCACGCCCAGCAGATGGCCCTGGGTTCCCTCTCACTGAGCCACTAATATTTAATTTGAACCAGCCCCTATTTGGTCTAGCCTACTTCATGATCGAGCTCCTTACATCTTCAAGAAGCATTACCAAAAAAACAAGGCAATGCCTACAACTAAAAACCGTCAGCATTGACTTCCCAACGGCTTTTAGCCATCGGATAAGCCGTCGGGAAAGGGGGTGTGGGCGTTGCTCGCCGACGGATTTAAGCCATTAGTGTTTCCAACAGCCAAAACCATCGGCATTTTCGACAATCAAGTCTGACGGCCAAAATGTCAGTGTTTCCGACAGCTAAGTCCAATGGCCAAAGCCGTTGACGTTTCTCATCATATTTAAAAAATAATAATGAAAATGGATTCCCTTACTAATGCACACATCCAAAACTAGCTTTCTCCAAAGCCCCCAACCAACCAACCTATTTGAACAGGTAAGTCTGTACGAAAGAAAATGAATAAATCGAAATCAAATTTACCATCCAAATCCCAAATATATAACAAATGTATATATGAGGTATATATGCTACCCAATCCCAGGTTGCCACCTGGCCATAACTGATCATGTCAACTACATCTAAAAGCAATCGTGAGAAGAAAGTTGATGCAATAATTAAATCTATGCTAAGATAAAATATATATCCCATTTCAAACAAATCATGAGGTAAATCTTTTAAATTATAAGCTAATTCTCACCTTCTTAGTAAGATAATGATTACATTCAAAATAACATATAAACCAAAGTTTGATCAAGAAATAAACTTTAGGCGGTTTGGATTAAATTACCTAAAATGATT
Organism: Magnolia sinica; assembly: GCF_029962835.1. Taxonomy (NCBI): domain Eukaryota; kingdom Viridiplantae; phylum Streptophyta; class Magnoliopsida; order Magnoliales; family Magnoliaceae; genus Magnolia; species Magnolia sinica. The sequence continues at coordinate 4,241,286 of NC_080583.1, read as the reverse complement.
ACTGTAGTTGAATCTGAAGCTTCGAAACCTACCAGCAAACCTTTGAGTTCTCAACTAATTACCTGAAATAAGATTTGGATGTAATCTCCAAAAAAATAAATGAAGAGTTGAGAGGAAAGATAAAATCAAATCAATAAACTTCAAAAAAAAAAAATCAAATACAACAAATAAAACGCTTGATATGCAAGCACACAGTAAGTTTTGGACATATATCAAAACTATAGGTCCCTACTAATACACGTTGAAAGTTCACATTTCCTGGCAGGTCTATCTATTTGCAAAGGTGCATGGGAACTAACAAACCTTGCTATTAAACGCTGATTTTTTAAAGACTGAAAATAAAAAGATGAAAATTTTAATATGCTTAGCAAGTTAGACCCGTGATGTGCTAGAGCATTGAACAACTACCATTCCTCAAAAGAAAGACATACTAGAGCTTCGCATATAAGATGAATTTTACGATGGTTTAAGCAAAAAGAGATTGAAGAAAGGACTAACCGTACACATGCCGACTTGTCACAATGGTACAAGATCGAAGCCATTCATCAGATGAGGCCCATGACAAACATACTGCACCCCTGAAATCAAACCATGCCTTTATCATCAACAGGATTGCACTTGTTCAGGAAATTGGATAGTTCAAAGAAAAGATGAATCATCGTATTACATCTAACCCACCTGATGAGTTGACCAGCCAAATATGGCATGTTTAAAGCCCGCTTGATGAATGGCCCAGATCTTGTCTCTTCAATCTATCTGCAAATCATCTTGGCATCTCTAGTCCAAACACAAATTTAACAAATGAGTAAACACTTAAAAAGACAAGCATAGTGAAATAAAAAAGAAAAAGAAAAGAGTAAGCCATGCCCCACTAATCTCTAATAGTAAGTTCAAAAGCAAATTGTAGGAAGCTAGCAACTGTACTAATAAAGCTATTACAGTAAATTCACAATTGAAGACCGAAACAGCAAACTATAATTCTTGTGATACCTAAAGTACATATAATTAGGGGCGCACATCGAACCGGTAGAACCATGGAACCGGACCGAAAAAGATCCAACGGTCCGGTTTAGTCCAGTTTTAGACTGCACCGGTTCTGAATCTGGTTCCAAAATTCCAAGAACCATTGGATACGGTTCAATTCTGGTTTAGGGGCATGTAGAACCGAACCAAACCATAGACCAAACCATGGATCCGAACCGTTGATCCGAGCCATGGCCCAAACCACTGATCTGAACCGTGGAGCCGAACTTGAGATTAAAACAAAAAATCCTAAGTTGTTTTTCTCGCCTTTTCCCTCTCTCTCATTGTCTCTTGTCGTCTGCGTGCAATTTCCTAAGGCCCAGGACTTTGCTGCTACGACGCAACAGCGGCACCACTGGATTCTACAAGCGGCTGGCCGTAGCCCTCAAGCCATCATTCACCGTCTGATTTTCACTGCAACTCTCTCTCTCTCTCTCTCGCCCTCGACCCATCATCCAACTTCTGATTTTCACTGTAAGTGTCCCTCTCACAAAACCCCTCTTTCTCTCTCATAAAACCCATCCCTCTAAAACCCATCTCTCACCCTCGAGCTGTCGTCTAATTTCAACTTCAAGAGTCTCTCTCTCTCTCTCTCTCTCTCTCTCTCTCTCTCTCGTCGAGAACTGTGGAACCGATCCGAAATCGAACCGATTTTCATGGTCCGGTTCCAGTTCAGTTCTAGGGTACTAACGGTCCGGTTCTGGTTTCAAAAATCCTAGAACCATTAGGAACGGTTCAGTTCCGATTTCACCTCAGAACTGGACCAAACCGACCCATGTGCACCCCTATATATAATCATAGAGAACTGTTAGCAAAACGCGATCCATACAATTGCGACCCATATAACAGGACAATTGTGATCCAATGCTCGTGTGGTCTACATAATAAAAAATAACGATGACTGTTAAAAGTTTCTAGGCTCACTGTGATGTTTGTTAGAAGTGGACATTGCCCAAGTTAGGACTTTTTTGGCCCACGCCGAGCTGGCCGACAAGGTGGATGGATTGGATCACCCCATTGTGGGCCTTAAGCTATGATATCAATGGTTTGATATAAAAGAAATTGAACACATTGAAAACCATGATCCATACAACATGACAACCATGACTCATATAACATGGTAACTATGATCCATGCAAACCACGACCCGACCCAAAGGGGCCGCAGTTGTATGGATCGTAGTTTTCATGTTATATGGGTCTCAGTCGTATGGATCGCAGTTGTCCTGTTATATGGGTCGCAATTATCCTGTTATATGGGTCGCGGTTGCGGTTGTCCTGTTATTTAGGTCATAGTTGTCTTGTTATAAGGTTCGCAGTGTATAGATCATAGTTGTCCTGTTATATGGGTTGCAGTTATCCTATTATATGGGTCGCGGTCTTAGTTGTCTTGTTATTTGGGTCACAGTTATCCTATTATATGGGTCGCGGTTATATGGATCGCAGTTGTCATGTTATATGGGTCGTAGTTATCCTATTATATGGGTCGTGGTTATCATGGGTAGTGGTTATCATGGGTAGTGATTTTCCTGTGGTGTGGTCCACTTGAGATTTATATCCCTCTCATTTTTTTTTGCATAAAACTCTAAAATAATCTGTAAAAATGGATGATCGGAATGGATGTAATACATACATCATAGTGGGCCCACAGAGCACCGACCACCAGCCACGGGGCTGTTAGCAGCAGGGAGTAACCAATCCGTTTTCGTCATGGATACGGACGTGGATCAGAGGAAGCGGATTGGCTGGTGTACCTCACACCAACTATATAGCTACTGTATTGAAGTCAGCAAGTTATGTGTGTCTGATCATGAGGTATATGTTATATCCAAACCGTTCATCCATTTGCTGAGTTCGTCTTAAGGCTTGATATGAAAAATAAGACAGATCTAACATATAATATGACAACCACAACCCATATAACATAACAACCATGACCCATATAATATGAGAACCACGACCCATATAATATGATAACTACAACCCATTTAACATGACAATCACGACCCATATAACATGACAATCACAACCCATGACAACTACGACCCTTACCACATAACAACCACGACCCATATAACATGACAATCACGACCCATATAACATGACAACTAAGACCCATGACAACCACGATCCATTTTTGGTAGTGTAAATGGATCGAAGGCTGCAGATTAAGGTCGTGGTATACTCCAATTGATCTTTAACTATGCTTTAATTTTGGCTCAACCCCTTAAATTAGATGGGAAAAATGGATGGATGGCGTGGATAGACCATATGCACTTAAGGTGGGCCCAACCAAGTACTCAATCCGATTTCCTCTCTCGTGCGCAACTTACACTAGGAAAGAAAGAAAAACAGGCCAACCACACTCCTACCTCATGACAACCACGACCATTTCCTCATGAAAACCATGACCCATATAACATGGTAACCATGACCCATACCTGTGTCTTGGTTGTAATGTTGTAAGGGTCGTGATTGTAATGTAGTAAGAGTCATAGTTCTCATGTTATATGGGTCGTGGTTGTCATAGGTTGTAGTTTTCCCAAGTCGTGGTTGTTACATGTTCGCTTCCTTTACTACCAAATGAAATGATAGCCATTGGTACAACAACCTGAGGTCAACAATGGGGAGATCCGTTCCGTCCATCTTGTCGGCCAGCTCGGCGTGAGCCCAAAAAGTCCTGACTTGGGCAGTGTCCACTTCTAACAAACATTACGGTGAGCTTGGAAAGTTTCAACAATGGGTTCCATTGTCCCCATTATTTTCTATTATGTGACCCACACGAGCTTTGGATCAGGCTGATATGCAGGCCCTAGCTCTAAAATGACACGGTAAAAAGGTGGACGACATGGATTATACACATACATCAATATGGGGCCCACGAGTTTAGTCCTTGCCCACGCGCAAAAAGGGTTCCGTAAATATCACTTTACTAAGATTAAATACTACATTACTTCTTAGTCCCTAGAAAACCATGCAACTACTAAACCAAGGTCAGGGGCATTTTCATCCAAAACAAACTCCAAAGGCTGTCAGAAGGCCCTTTAGAGAATATATGGAGTGTCATAGCGTTCTAGGTAATTTGCCCAAACTTCAAGGCAAGTACGGTCAATTTCCCTTGAAAAAACTCAGCAAAATTCTTTTATGAGCATTGTTATTTTCTTAAGACAATGTTGCACAGACACCTATGTTTAGGTTAAATTTCAAATAAACACCCCAATACATAGCTCAAGTGGTAGACTGAGTGAAAGATACCACGTTTCAACATTGAGGTCTTGGTATCGATCCCTGGTGGGGGTGGCTAAACAGTGAAGTGTGAACTGACAATGGGTGTACTATTAAGCTAACAAAAAAAGAAGAAGTTAAATTTCAAATAAAAGCTTGGTTTTAAACTATTTTTTTAAGGTCCTTACTCTTGTTTCAGTGGTAGACTCTTAGGAGTTTCAACACCTGGTCAAGGGTTAGAGTACCCATAGGTGGTGAAATTCCACTATGGCGTGAGTGTGTGGGGGTATGTGTGCGTGTGTTATTTAAAAAAAAAAAAACTCTATTTTAAAACCCGCTTAAGGTTTCTACCATTAGCTTAAAAAAATGCTTATTAAGTAATATTGATGGATATGTATGGTATACTATATTTTTTTAAAGACAATTTACCCTCTAAATTAAAAATCTTGAAAAAAAAAAAAAAAAGCATCTCTCTCATGCCTGAATGCACGAAGCTCCCAACCCTTCCTCAAACTCCCCCTCACCCCCATCTCTCACATATCATTAGACATCACGACTTCCTAAGAAAGGAAGTTCCTACGCTAGGAAGCTAGAAGGGGTCCACTGTGATGTCTGTGAGTAATCCACAATGTCCATCCATTTTAAGAGCTCGTTTTAGGATATATGACCAAAAATGAGGCAGATTCAAGACTTAAGTAGGCCACATAAGAAGAAAATTGGAAAAATAAATTTTAACGACCCTTTTTTGTCACACTTGAAATCCTGAGTAAAACAAATTAATAATTTGATTTTCCTTCATTAATAAAACTAAGCACTTAGCCTAGTTATTAGGAGCACTTTTAGTTGAGGAATAGATTAGTTTATTGATTCCCCACATTGCAGGAATTACATTTTTGTCAAAACCAAAAAATTCTGGTGGAATCTTCTATAATCAAGGCACTTTCTCTATTTAAAGGGAAGAGAGAGAGAGAGAGAGAGAGAGAGAGAGAGAGAGAGAAGCCCTACGAACGAGAAGCCTTTGCTGGTAAGTTTCAATTTAGTTATTTATTTTTAAATCCAAAAAAATTATCTAATAGGCCCATATCTAAATAATGAGCGAAATGGATTAATCCCACGATCATTGTTTCGATTCAGGAGCAAGTTTTGATGTTAGGGATCAATTATTGAACAAGCTTGTACAACAAGGAGGATCAATTGTGCAAAATCCAATGTCTCAGCTTAAAGAAATTTGAACCCACAAATTTTAAGGCCAAATTGTGTAAGAGAATCAAATCATAGATTGAATTGACGAATCGATTTCTTACAATGATATGCAAAGTTGTATATTTAATAATAGCTTTTGCTAAAAATAGTTTTTGATTATCAGTTGTAGATGCCAGATATTCGGATCTGAGCAATCCTTTTGTTTTTTGAATTCAACTATGAGAAAAACTATTGAATGGGTTGGACCTAATTTTGTAATCAATGAAATCTATCAAAATTAAAGAAGAAGAAGAAATGTCCTAAAATTTTTGAAAAATTGGACAATTTAACGGAACCTATCTGACTTCGGTCAATCGATCGAAGTTAATGTTCGATCGATCGAAGATGATCGAATTTGGTCCAGCGACCAAAATTCCAAAATCATAACTTAGTTCGATTAATTGAACTCAAGGTTCAATCAATCTAGGGGATCCTCGAGCGATCAAACTAATTCGATTGATGACGAATAAATTTGTCGAGCGAGCAAACTGATTTAATTCAACTACAATCGATTGATCGACGAGCAGGGTTCGACCGATCGAAGTGGCCAAAAGCATCTAGAAACTTAAGTTATTAAATTTGAATTTTACCCATCCATAGTCTATTGATCAAAAGATCGATCAAGGACTCTCGAGTTGACTCGATCATTCGGAAACAGTTGGGTGTATGAATGTTAATGTGATGATAATCTAGAGTACATGTAATTGTGACTCTTAACAATTTATGATGATTGGAATCATGTACACTTAGTGTACCAGTCATGGACCATAGCTCGAGTCTTAAGGTGCACACTCTATATCCGAAGTGTAGGACGTGACTGAAATGCCTATAGTTGAAACCTTCTTAGGCTCCAACTTGATGTTTATATGTCATCCAAACTATTTATAAAGTCATTACCATTGGGATGGACTGATTATGCAAAAACTCTTATCCTGATACAAAATTTTTTATTGCCATATGTATATTTTTAAACATTGTTTGTTTGATCCCCGCCATTTCCTCTCATGTAGCCTACATCAGTCTTAGATCTGGCTCATTTTTTGTCACATATCCTAAAATGAATTCGGAAAACGAATTAATGGAGCAGATTTCTCACAAACATCAAGGTGGGCCTCACCTAGCTTCGTTGCCCCGAAACTTTTTGGGAAAGTATTTTGCCAGAAATCTGCATCCTTTCGGCTCCGAGACACGGTTTTGGCTAGTGACATTGCACGTATCCATGTAGTTACTAGTCTGTGCTATGTGGGCTCCACCATGATGTATGTGTTATATCCACACCATCCATCCATTTTTACAAATCATTTTACAGCTTCATCCCAAAACTGTGGTAGATCTAAATCTCACATGGACCACACAACAGAAAATGGTAATGATTAAATGTCCACCATTAAAAACCTCCTAGGCCCACTGTAAAGTTTATTTGACATCCAACTTGTTGATTAGGTCATATAGGTTTGGATGATGTGAAAAAACAAATATCAGCTTGATCTAAAAAAATTCTAGCCCTCAAGAAGCTTTTAATGGCGGGCATTCAATCAACACCGTTTCCTGTAGTATGGTCCACTCGAGATTTGGATTTACCTCATTTTTAGGCTCATTCCATAAAATCATCTGAAAAAAATGGATGAATAGCGTGGATGAAACATATACATCATGGTAAGGCCCATGGAACACCAACCAATCTCCACTTGCTACTTAAAGTGTCAATTGCCCAACCGCGTCCCTCAAGAGCGGATTATGTGAGACCCCGCCTCACCCAAGACAGTGCAACCCTTACCTTGGGGCTCACATTGATGTATTATTATGTATCCACACCGACCATCCATTTTTTTGGATCGTTTAAGGGCATTATCCCAAATATAAGTAGATCCAATTATCAGGTGGACCATACCATAAGAAATAACAATGGGGACCATACCATAAGAAATAACAATGGTGATTGAACTCCTTACCATTAAAAGCTTCTTAGGGCATACCTTAAATTTTTCATAATTTGTATTTGCCATCCATTATATTGATAAGGTCATGTAATCCCGAATGAGGGGAAAAAACGAATATCAGCTTGATCCAAAACTTTTGTGGCCCATTAATGGTCAATCAACAATGTTTCCTATGTTATAGTCCACCGGATAATTGGATTTGCTTCATTTTTTGAATAATGCCCTTAAATGATCTAGCAAAACGGATGAACAATATGGATACAGAATACAAATATCAAGGTGGACCCCATGATAAGTGTCGCTCCTAGTTCTAGGGTCGCAGCCAACTAGTGCTCCTCCAGCACCACCTTCCCATTAGAGGCAAATCCAAATCTCGAGTGGACCACACCATAGGAAACAGAAAGGATTAAATGCCTACCCTTGATAATTTCATGAGGGATAACACATTAGATGGCAAAAAAGAATTCTAGCGGGCACTTAATTTAGATCTTGGTTACTTATAATTAATGATTGGAAAAAAATTACAGTGAGCCCTAGCATTTTTTAATGGTAGGATTTAATTGCAATTGTTGACTCTTATAAGGTCCACATAAGATTTGGATCTTTTTCATTTTTGGGCTTATGCCTAAAATCATAATTCATGAATGATGGATAGTGTGGATTAAACAAACACATCATTGTTGAGCCCACAGTGCAGTCCATGGTTAGAGTAGATTTGTTCACGTAGCACAAGAAACAAAAGATAAAAAGGGTACTGTTGAAATTAATATCTTAAATCTATAATGTCAGTAGTTTGTTGATGACGGGTTCAATGCCATTGAGCAGGCTTCGATGCCATAAAGATTTTTCAAATTTTTGCCAGTTGCTCGCTGGACTAGTTTGGTGTTTTTTTTTATGCCATCAAATAATGTTCGATGACATCGAAGGACATGTCCGATGCCATCGAAGATGGCTCGATGCAATCAAAGAAAATTCAATTTCCATGTTTTGTCTCTAGACAGTTTTGGTATTAGTTAAATGTTATCAAAGTGGCTTCGACGTCATCGAAGGTTAACTTTCGATGACATCGAAATGTGTTCGATGTCATCGATCTATTTTGCACAGATATTCGTAGAGTTACGAATTTGTGGGATTTATTTTCTATTCGATTGCGATTCTTCCAAAGGCTATATATTTAAGTGTAATTGGGATTGGTAGGTATCTCAGGGCTTTCTAATTCATTCTAGGGTTTCAAGGGTGTAACTTGGGTTAATTCAAGGTTGTTTGGATCGAGTAATCTCTCTACTCTTGTAATTTTCTACTTTTATATTGATATTTGTCGCTTTGTGCAGTGGTTTTTTCCTGCAAGGGTTTTTCTACATTAAATTCAGTGTGTTTGCATTGTGCTTGTTTGGTGTGATTGAATTACACCACTTGATTCATATCTATGTGCTTCCGTAGTCCCCCAACAAGTGGTATTAGAGATAATCATTGGGGTGCATGTTTGAATATGATAATGGGAAATAATTGAAAGTGCCCTAGTTTGTCAATTAGCGTATAGGTTGAGTTGATGAGTCAAGTGAGCCCCATAAGAAGATTGTTCAAGCCATTGCTTCAACTGGATGTGTCTTCTGAGCTCATCACAGGTAAATTAAACCTCACATCCTATTACCCAAAACACCTAGGTAAATGAATCCTTAAAAGCCTTAAAACAACATAGGAGTTAAAAGTCTGAAAACTTAATTCTTATCAGGAAAATTTTCTAAGTTTTCTGCTTAGTTCAATGACATCGAGCTTAAGTCGATGACATCGAACACTTATGTTCGATGCCATCGAACAGGATTCGATGACATCGAAATAAGACTTTTGTGTCCAGCAACCACAAAGTATTTGGACAGAATATTCAATGAATCGAACATATCTTCGATGACATCGAACATCAGTAATCAATGACATCGAAGAACTTAGAGCATTGTCCAACAAATCTTCTTAGAAAATATTCTGACATTGCTCAATTAATCGAACGAGCTTCGATGTCATCGAAATTTAAACTTCGATGACATCGAGCAAGGTTCGATGACATCAAATATGGATAAATCTGTGTCCAGAAAACTTCAAAGGAAAATCAACTGAAATATTCGAGGAATCGAGATAGACTCGATATCATCAAAATTCAAACTTCGATGACATCGAGAATGATTCGATGAAATCAAAAATGGACAAGTCTGTGTCTAGCAAGCTTGAAAGGAAAATCAAACTAAATGTTCGAGGTATCGAGAATCACTCGATGATATCGATATTCAAAGATCGATCATATCGAGACCAGGTCAATGTCATCGAATTGGGACACAAAACTGTCCAGCGAGTTTATAGAAAAATTCCTTGAAAAGATCGATCAATTGAAACTGGTATCGATATCATCGATATTCAAAACCAGATGATATCGAGGAATGCTCGATCATATCGATGCCTATTCAATTCCAAAGGCAAGTCTGCTCTCATGTTTTTAAATGTCGAGGAATCGAACCATGGGTCGATGAAATCGGAGTTCGAAATCCGATGACATCGAAGCATGTTTGATATCATCGATCAGTTGGCAAAAAGGTTCAAAAGCGTTTGACAGATTAAGTTTGTGTCATCTAGCGGCCATTCGACATTATCGAAAGTATACAATCGATGATATCGAAGCCTGCTCGATGATATCGAACTTTGTAAAAAATATGACTATTTTATTTCTATTGGAACTTTTTACCTATTTAATGAGAGCTTGCCTTAGGTTGTTTCGTGAGAAAAAAAGAGAGTTCCAATGAGGTAAATTCTTACCTACCATCATTAACCTTTTTCTCATGAAAGTTCATTCCCCAATCCCTTATTATTCATTGAATACTCTATAGATTGGATTGGTGAATAAACTTCAACATTCAAGGATCCTCTAACAACGTCTCAATGGAAAATATTAGGCTGGAATCTCTTGAATGCACAAACCCTGGATTGAGAAAATAGGGAGAGCTTTGAGAGAGTTATTTCATATCATCTACCCCATGCTCATTTTCTCAAGGGAGTTCATCCCTCGACCCACTCTCATCATGCACTGATATCTAATAGAGTGGATTGAGGAATGAACTTCCCCATTCCAGGATCATCCAGCTACCATCTTAATAGCAAATAATTGAGTTGGGATACCTTGAATGCTTAAAAGCTTGGAATCATTCCTCTAAAATAGGAAAATATTTAATAAAATAGGATTCCAACATAAGCTTGACCCAATGCATCGCATCTATTGGAGCATCATTAGGTGTTGCAGATCAAGGGAGCTGAAGAATCTTCATCATCAAAGGAGAAGATCTTCATCAACGTGCTTAACGAGGCTCATCAACTTATCAGTAAGTCATTAGAGTCCAAAGACCCTGTTGATCATTCCTTTGTGTAGAATTGGGTCACATGTGCTTCTCACCCCTTCAAGTCCTCATAGGAGGCCTCCGACGGGAGAATACGTATGGGTGTTGTGTGTTCACCCTTGCTTTTGGTGAGCATAAACTTAGGTCCTTAGTGTAGGTCCTTAACCTATGTAGTTTAAAACCTAGGTGTTGTGTGTTGACCCTTGCTCTTGGTGAGCATAAACTTAGGTCCTTGACCTGTGTGATTTAAAACTTGAGTGTTGTGTGTTGACCCTTGCTTTGTGTAGGGCATAAACTTAGGTCCTTAGTGTAGGTTGTTGGCCTGTGTAGCCTAAAAGTTAGGTTTCTTGTGTGGATCATTTGCTCTTGTGTAGGGCATAAAATTTAGGTGTTGTGTGTTGACATTTACTCTTGTGTAGGGCATAAACTCTAAGGTTTGTATAAATCCTTGGCCTATGTGGCCTAAAACCTTAAGTTCCTTGTGTGGATCCTTTGCTCTTGTGTAGGGCATAAAACTTGCGTGCTGTATATTGACCCTTGCTCATGTGTGAGGCTTAAACTTGTGTCTTGTAGAGACATGTTAGGTACCTTGTGTAGGTTGTATTGGTTTGAGGTAAACCTAATTTGAAACCTCCATTAGTAAAATCCGATACACTCAAGGGGTTGAGTGCGTCCGCTGGGAGTGGAGAAGGCATATAGCCGAGCCACTATAAAATGACTATGTTTGGGATTGTTATTTGCATACTCTCTTATGGTGTTTACTTTTAATGTTCACATGATGCATATATGATGACATGATTATTTAGAACTAATAAGTATCACATTCCACACATAGTCACTCATTCAATCCATCTTAAACTAAGGTTATATACTATTTAGATTCTGCTCAGTCTTGTGATTAGATTCGCTAATTGGTTTGGAAACCATTAGAGTTAAATTGATGATATCTTGATATTTGCATATTAGATCAAGATAATGGTAATAGGATTTTAAATTGTCATAAAGTTTTATAAAAGTCCTATTCACCCTCCTCTAGGACACTTTGACCTATTCCTACTTCTATTAGTGCAGTCATTACCACAATTTCAATAATGGCTACCAATCCTAAGTTTGATGTTAAGAAATACTTTAGGAAAAATAATTTTGAATTATGGAAAGTTAAGATGATTAGCCTATTAATTCAACAAGGATTGGATGAGGTCCTTGAGAAGCGATTAGAATGTATGGATGATGACAAATGGAAGAAATTGGATAAGAAAGCGAAATCCTCAATCTAATTGTGTTTAATAGATGAGGTCCTCACAATGTTATGAGGGAGAAAACCGCAGCGAATTTGTGAGTGAAGTTAGAAGATATTTATGCAAAAAAGTCCCTTGAAAATCACTTACACTTGAAGCTGCAATTGTTCAACTTTAAGATGACAGAGGGAGGAGATGTTGAGGCCCACATCAGCAATTTTAACAAGATGATCTACAAATTGCTGGATATGGAGGAAGTGATCAAAGATGAAAATTAGGCATGTATCTTGTGGAATTCACTTCCGGCTTCGTATGAGTCTTTTAAAGGCACGTTGTGCACCGACAACCTATCCCTTAATGTCGATACCATCATCTCATCCCTTCAGGAAAAGGCAATGAGAATGAAGAACAGTAGCACGGGGCCTTCCACCGATGCGTTATTTACAAGGGGTCGAAATTTTGAGCGGGACATAAGATCTTCTCGATCCAGATCTAGATCCAAGGGCAAGGGTAAGGGAAAGTTAAAGTGTTGGATTTGTGGGTTGTCAGGACACATAAAGAAGGATTACATATATCCTAAAGAGAATAAAGAAAATTCAGAGGCTTCTTCCTGGGAAGCCAACACTGCCACATTTGATGAAAAGATAAGTGGAGGTGATATATTGTTAGTGTCTATGATCGAACACTTGCACACTGATCGTAGAGACGAGTGGATTCTTAACACAGGCTCCATATCACATGACTCCTCATTGGAGTTGGATCGCAAGTTACAAGGATTGCGATGGTAAACAGGTATTTACAGGCAATGGCAATGCTTATAATATTGTGGCTATTGGCGCGATGCCAATCAAGATATTTAATAGGATGGAGCATACCTTGACTGAGGTGAGGCACATTCTTGATATGAAAAAGAGTCTGATTTCTCTCGACACACTATAAGCAATAGGGTGTAAGTTTAGTGATTTTAATAGTATCCTTAAAATTTCAAAGGGAGCACTTGTGGTTATGAGAGCACATAGATACATTAATCTTTATAGGATGATTGGGAGCACTTCAACAGGTGAAGTTGCAGTGGCTGTAGCGGATTCCACAACTGCACTTATGTGGCATGTACGTTTGGGCCACATGAGCGAGTGAGGGATGAAGATACTATCTAAGCAATGTTTAATTCCAGTTTTTAAGAATTTCAATTTAAATATATGTGAGCATTGTATATATAATAAATAATCTAGGTTATCTTTTAAATCTAGAAAACATGTATGTAAAGGAGTCCTTGATTATATGCATTCTGCTATACGGGAGTTGTCGCTTGTGGTTTCTGCTGGAAGGTCATCATGGTTTGTTACATTTATTGATGACTACTCTCAAAAAGTTTGGGTTTACTTTATGAAACATAAATCTAAAGTTTTCACCAAATTCAAACAATGGATGGCCATAGTGGAAAAATAGATATGGTGAAAAGTAAAAGTTTTAAGGATTGATAATGGTGGTGAATTTACTTATAATGAATTTAATGAGTATTGTAAAGATGAAGGATCATTAGACACAACATGGTGCGCCACACACCCGAGCAAAATTGTGTGGATGAACGAATGAATTGGACTCTCTTGAAGAAGGCCTGATGCATGATTAGTAATGTCAGGTTGGTTAAGGACTTATGGATTGAGGCCGTTAACATGACCTGTTACTTGGTGAATCGATCCCCTTTTATAAAAATTGACTATAAGATTCCAGAGGAAGTATGGAGTGGTTATAAGATTGACTACTCAGATTTACATATATTTGGTTGTAAGGCTTACTTTAATGTACCATTAGTTGAGAGAGATAAGCTAGACCATAGAGCTAAAAAGTACATCTTTGTTAGTTATGGTATTGGTGTGAAAGGGTACTGTTTATGAAAATGTCACACGAAAAATCATCACTAACCGCGACATCAGATTTGACGAAAGCTACCTATTCCGTAAGAATAACCAGGAGGAGTAAAAGGAACCGAAAAGTTTAATCGTTAACATTTAGATTGACAAATGTGATACTCAAGCTGAGACATACGTAGACAGAGGTACAAGAAAAGGTGGAGCAACCACCTAGGAGAAATCCACCGCGGGATTACAAGTTACTAGCAAGATATACAGAGATGACTCTAATATCGTATATGCCCTCGTTACAGATGAGGGGGACTCATCTACTATTCGGAAGGCTCTTGATAAGTTTGATGCAGAAAAGTAGAAGGCAATAATGGACGATGAGATGAATTCTTTATACAAGAACAACAAATGGGAACTAGCGGAGCTTCTAGTGGGACGAAAAATGATCGGATGCAAGTGTATATTCAAAAGGAAATATGACAGATATAAAGCGAGTGGTAGAGAAGGGTTATGTATAGAGAAGGAATCGATGTCACAAATATCTTCGCGCTGGTGGTTAACCAAGTATCTATTATATTCGTGTTGGCACTGGTTGCCAAATACGATCTAGAGTTGGAACAAATGGACGTAAAGATTGTATTCCTACACAGAAAATTAGAAGAGCGGATCTACATGACGTAACCAGAGGGCTACGAATTTAAAGGGGAAGAGAACAAGGTTTATAGCTTAATGAGGTTATTATACGGCCCAAAACAATCGCCTAAGTAGTGATATAAAAATTTTGATTCTTTCATGCTAAGTTAGAAATTTACTATGAGTGAATACAATCAATGTGTCAATTACAAGAAACTGAGTGATAACAAGTTCATCATCCTAGTATTGTATGTTTATGATATGTTGATCGCTAATCATAACATGTCTAAAATCGATATATTGAAGACTCAATTATCGGGGATATTCGAGATAAAAGATTTGGAGGCTGCAAAGAGGGTTCTCGACATATATATTCCTAGAGATAGAAAGAGGAGCAACCTTTAGTTATCACAGGTAGAATTCCTTGAAAATGTATTAATCAATTATGGAATGGAGGTCAAGCTAATTAACATTCCCCATACGGATCACTTCAAGCTTTCCTCAGAACAATGTCTAAATCAAATGAGAAAAAGTAGGATATGTCTCATGTGCATTATTCCAATATTGTGGAAAGTTTAATGTATGTCATGGTATGTACGAGACTGGATATTTCACAGTCAATTGGCGTTGTGAGCAGATACATGTCAAGCCCCGGCAAGCAACATTGGGAAGCGATGAAATGACTACTTCGATCTATTTGGGGTATGAAACACTACATCTTAACTTTTGAAAAAATATTGGTTAAGTTAGTTCGGTATGTGGATTCAGATTACATAGGTAGTATTGATTCTAAAAAGTAGACTTTAGGTTACTTGTTTGTATTAGTGGGTTGAGTAATTAGTTGGATGTCGAAGATTCAGTCAATGGTGGCTCTTTCCACAATTAAAGTTTTTTTTCTTTTTATTTATTTATTTATTTATTAGCAAATTAGGTACGGCCCTTTCCACAACCAAAACTGAGTACATGGCAATGACAGGGATATTTAAGAAAGGAGTTTGGTTAAGAGGCATGATAAATCAATTGGGGCTTCAACAGGAGGCCATAACAACTAATTGTGATAGTGAGAATGCTATCAATTTATTTAAAAATTTTATTTATCACTCTCGCATTAAACACATTAATGTTTGTCACCATTTTATCCGATAGGTGCTTGAAGAATGAGGCATGACTATGGAGAAGGTTCACACTAACGTGAATCCGGCAGACATGCTCACCAAGGTGGTTTCTGCAAAGAAGTTCAAGTTCTATGCATCTTCTCTGGGCTTGGCGAAGCTGTAAAAGGAGGACGAAGTGTGCACGAGAATCGATGTTGGGATTATGATGCAAGGCAGAGATGAGAAGAGAGGACAAGAAGCTACACGTTTGATGATTGAAGACATGGTGGAGATTGTTGAAATATATGTCTTAAATCTGTAATATCAGTAGTCTATTGATGACAGGTTCGATGCCATCGAGCAGGCTCGATGCCATTAAAGTCGGCTCGAGGCCGTTGTGATTTTTTGAATTTTCTTCGGTTGCTCGCTGGACTAACTAGGTGTTTTTTCGATGCCATCGAATAATGTTCAATAACATCGAAGGACATGTTCGATGCCATCAAAGATGACTCAATACAATTGTAAAAAAAAAAAATCTGATTTTCATATTTTGTCTCTGAATAGTTTTGGTATTAGTTCGATGTCATTGAAGGTTAACTTTCAATGCCATTAATGGTTAACTTTCGATGACATCGAAACATGTTAAATGTTATCGATCTGTTTCAAGCATATTTTCACAGAGTTGTAAATTTATGGGATTTATTTCTTATTTTGATTGTGATTCTTCCAAATGCTATATATTTGGGTGTAATTAGGATTGGGAGGTATTCCAGGGCTTTCTAATTCGTTCCAGGGCTTCAAGGGTGTAACTTGGGTTGATTTGAGGTTGTTTGGATCGGGTAATCTCCCTAATCTTGTAATTTTCTACTTTCATAGTGATATCTATTGCTTTGTGCCGTGGTTTTTTCCTGCAATGATTTTTTCACGTTAAATTCACTGTATTAATTTGCATTGTGTACTTGTTTGGTGTAATTGGATTACTCCACTTAATTCATCTCTATATGCTTCTGCAATCCCCCAACAGGTATAACTATCATTTTGAAATATAATTGATGGAATTCTATGACCACCGTTAGTCATGATCAAAATGAATGGTGTTTTTTTTTTTTTTTAATACCATTTTTAGAACCTTATAAATGTTTTAAAAAAGAGTTTAAATGTAACATTTTTTTCCAACCAAAACATATGCATCTGTACAACATTGTCTCTATTTTCTTTTAGGTAATATTTAGAAAATTCGGCAACTTGGATTGACTCATTCATTCCCAATTTGAAGATTCAGTAATTGGGATGGACTCATTCAGCCCCAAGTTGTGTTGTGACTTGCCGAATTCAGGGCTGAATCAGCCCGACTTAGCCGGAGTAGAGCAAGCCCCGGCCAAACTGCATTGAGTCCCACTGAATCCAAGTTGACTCGTCTGAGTCACATCCATCTCAAACGTGTCTAAAAACCATGCCGACACTTGCATGTAAAGAACACCATGTGCACGCCACCACACGTGCGATTCTCGTGTGAGGAAGATACAGGAAGCTTGCCATTTGAATTTTTAATAGAGTAGCCGCCGAGCAGGTTGCCATTTGAATTTTTAATAGAATAGCCGCCGAGCAGGTTGCCATTTGAATTTTTAATAGAATAGCCGCCGAGCAGGTTTCCATCATCTGCTAGTGACCACGCCAAGCTTGTCTTATAAGGAAAAACACGACTCTAAGAGAAAATCGTAATTTAAAAAAAATAAAAACAATGACAGGTCCAATACATCAGTGTCTATATATATATATATATGAGAAAAGGTACTATGCGCTCCACCTCACGAGTTCATCCCATGAGGTCGAGCTGTGTGGGCCCCACTGTGATGCGTTTCGAACATCTACCCCATCAGTCAGATGCACCATTCCATTGTGGGCCTAGTTTTCAAAAATCAATTCAATCCGTGACTTGTGTCGGCCACACTACATACAGAAGTTGGGAGGGGCCGTGCACCATTAAAACATTCATAATTAGTTTTTTGGACCCGCCGAGATATGGTTTGCAAATCCAGCCCATCCATTATGTGTGTCCCACTTGCATGAGGGTTCAGACCAAGTTTCAGCAGCATTAAAAACTCAGGTGAGCCCCACCAAGTATTTTGATATGTTTTAACGGTGTCTTCACATGATTTTAGATAGTATGGCCCTCCTGAGCTCCATATACAGCTGATTTTTGGATATCCCATAATTTAGAGGAAATCCATCAAATGCATGGTGTTGATAGTCAACATGCATCACGGTGGGGCCCACATTGCTCGGCCTCACGGGAGCTTATTGTGAGGCCGAGTGCATGTTACCTAAGACAATGATGCATTGAACCGACATACGTTGCTGATTGGACGGATACAGCATTATCTCTCTCTCTGTGGAAAAGGAACTAGGCGCTGGAGCTTATTGACCTTACAATAAGCTCCCGTGAGGTCTGAGCTGTGTGGGCCCCACCGTGATGTGTGTTTACCATTAATACTGTGCATTTGATGGGTACCCTCTAAATTATGGGTTATCCCAAAAATCAGTCGTATATGGAATTCAGGTGGGCCATACCATCTAAAATCATGTGAAACACCGTTAAAACATATAAAAGCACTTGGTGGGGCCCACCTGAGTTTTGAATGCTGCTGAAACTTGGTCTGAACCCTCATGCAAGTGTGACACACATAATGGATGGGCTGGATTTGCAAACCATATTTTGGTGGGCCCAAAACATTGATTATGAATATTTTAATGGTGCACAGCCCCTCCCACTTTTGTATGTGGTGTGGCCGACACAAGTCACGAATTGACTTTATTTTTGAGATCTATGCCCACGATGGAATGGTGCATCTGACTAATGAGTTAGATGTTTGAATCGCATCACGATGGGGCCCAAACAGCTCGACCTCATGGGGAGGACTCATGAAGTAGAGCGCATACTACCTTTTCCCATCTATATATATATATATATATATATATATGTTTGGATGGCTAACATACGGTCCGGCTCGGAAAATTCTCATGAGAGGGAAAGTACGTGATTTGATGGATACCACGAGAAAAACGTGGAGAGAGAATGAAAGGATGCTTACAGGTGGAACCGAATGTCGCTCAATCACAACCCCACGGACCAATTGTCTGAGCAATCCTAACCATTCATTTGACACTTATTGAAATATAAACATTTGATTATTTTCATTTTTTAACCGTCCAACAAATTACTACTATATTCGGATATTAGATAATCAAATAAGTGTAATTTTTGTTCATGATTTGTCTAATCTGGGACTCATAATTTGGGCCGTCTAAATTGACTTGGCACGTCCCAGATAATTTGGGCCGCCTAAATTGACTTGGCACGCCATGTGCCCCTCTCTCTCTCTCTCTCTCTCTCTCTCTCTCTCTCTCTCTCTCTCTCTATATATATATATATAATGGTAATCTCTGCACCAGGTCGCACGCTTGATGCAGCACCCATGAAACTCCCAAGGCACAACTTTTACTTTGATCTAAAACTTGAGTGCGTCGTGAAAAAACAAAACAATTTCCTCTCTTGATTTGCATCTCTCTTTTCTATGGTCCACTAAAATTTTAGAACATGCAACATCACATGAATTATTCGGATTAGATGTCCATAACACGTGTGCAAAGGTGCACAAGTAAACACGCACACACACACACACACATACATATATACAGTCTGTGTAACCTTCGACTGGTCGAAGCAGGGCTTGGGGTCGAATCTGTCATTTGACTGGTCGAAGATCTCGAAAATTTCAAAATACATTGTTGCTGGATTTTGAGCCGAACTTTCTCAGGGCTAGTCGAACTTTTCAAATTTAAGACATTTGTTAATCAATAATCTCCACTATGTCTTCAATCTTTAAACATGTAGCTTCTTGACTTCTTTTTTAATCTTTGCATTACATCATAGTTTCAATCAATGCTTCTCATGCACACTCCGTCCTTTTACATCATCGCCAAGCCCACAGAAGTTACACGGAACTTGAACTTCTCTGTATGAACGACCTTGGTAAGCATGTCTGTCGGATTCACGATGGTGTGAATCTTCTCCAATGTCACGCCTCCTTCTTCAAGCACCTTTAAGATAAAATGGTGACGAACATCAATGTGTTTCTTACATGTGTAATAAACATAACTTTTAGATAAATTAATAGCAGTCTCGCTATCACAATTAACTGGCACAGCCTCCTACTGAAGTCTCAATTGATTTATCATGCATCTTAACCAACATCTTCCTTAGACGCTTCTGTCACTACCATATATTATACTTCAGTAGTGAAAAGAGCCACCACTGACTAAAGTTTTGACATCCAACTAATTACTCTACCCGCTAGTACAAACGAGTAACCTGAAGTCAACTTTCTGGAATCCATACTGCCTGCGTATTTTGAATCTACATACCCCCATAAACTTTGCTCATGTCTTCGCAAAAGTTAAGACATAGTCTTTTGTACTTCAAACGTATCAAAGTAGTCATTTCACTACTTCAGTACGTTGATTTCAAATTTATCATGACAAATGATCAACATATCATCAATGTTCACTCCCCAAGTATAGGGTTATGATGTAGTAATAAACTCGGTGAAACCGAGGTCGAATCTCAAGGGACTGATACTTGTACGTTACTTGAAACTAGGTAGAAATAGAACTAGCCTAAGATGAAGTCTAAATCGAATGGCCCCTAGGGAATAATTGTGAAATAATTATGTAAAACTTAAGAAAATCAGAATTAAGAAATTAGGGATTCAGAGGATCAACTTGTAGAGATCAGGGAGATCTTATGCCTGCTTCGAGAATCATGGAAATTAAACTGAACTTCCTCTGATAATTTTAAAGAGATGACAGGTATATGAATTAGAATGGATTCCATCACCAAACCATGCCTAGGAGGCAAAGCAAACAACAGAATTAAACCAATTACTAACCAATCAACAATGCATGAAGGTTAGGAAGGGTACCGTCATTCGACCATGCCCATGAGACGATGGTGAACAACAGGGCTTCCTGACGTCATAAACATCAAAAGGGAAAAAGGAAATATTCAAAGCCATTGCAGACCCATTGTAATTCCAGTCACAACAGACCATTAACAACTAAAAAAAAACATTCTTTTAATAATCAACTAAAATCAAATTCAGTTCATAAATTTAAATTAAAAGCATAAAATAGAGTCTCCCATCTCGCTACAGGCTTCACCTCTTAGCCCTAGCTAAGAGGTTTTAGCCTGAAATAATCAAACTAAAATCCCTTAACATAAAAAGTAATAAAGGAAAGGAGGAAAGAAAAAACTCTGCCAGACGTAGCCAGCCCACGTTCTCTCTCTCCCTCTGCTCACGTCCAGCCCAAGCAGTCAATCCTTGCAAAATTCCCCCTCCCCTTCTCCTCTTCTCTCGTCTCTTTATAGACGTCCAAAGGACCGTGGCAAGGAGCCTCCTTTGTTGCTAAAGTTAGTACGGGCGTGCGTAAGCGAGTCTGTTTACACAACTGACTCTAATTCGCAGTCGGAAGAACCGCAAATCTGTCGCGTTTGAAGGAGATTTTCGGATGATTGACAACTTCTCCTTTGAATCTTTCAGTATAGCTAGGGTAGGCCTGGGCTTGTGCTCCATATGAATGGTCCGGATTGGTGGTACGATAGCCACCAAAGCCGCACAATGGCCGGAGAAACCAGGCAGTGTCTGGACGCATCCCGTGAGTTACGCATGCGCAGGGTCGTCTCTGTGATGATCGGTGGAGCCCTTTCTTGATGTCGGAGGTGAAATCCAATCTGTCCATTGGATTCACAACGAAAAACCATTCAGATCTGATCAGTTTTAGGTCAAAACCATGGTGGCCCACAATTTCTTTTATTACATCGTCTATTCTGCGTTTGGAAGATCAACCACTGCCTTCGCTTCATTTCGTGATTCCGACACCTAGGCCTGAGTGAGAGGGACCTTGGGCTCTTAATGGACGGTTCAGATCAAACCTTTGATGTGTGATTGTGGCCCACAAGAGTTGACTACCACTCCCTGTTGCGAAACAAAGACCGCGCAATCAAGCGCTGTGACGTTAGTGGGGCCCATGATCGGTGATGTTACAAAAATTCACTCCGTCTACTCGTTACATCTCGAAAAACCGTTTATGATGGTCGGTTTTGGGACAACTTCTGGTGTGACCCACTGAATTATAAGCCAACCGTCCGTCCTGCGTTTAACGGCTGGAAACGCACATACGCTAGCATGGGGGAAAAAAGACACCTAGACGTGGGTTACACCCACTCTCTGGATGCAATGGATGGATCCGATCTTCAAACTAGATGATGAGTGGGGCCCACAATGCAGAACAGTGTCGAACGACGTAAACGCTGTTGTGTTTTGATTTTTGGAAGAAGAAGTCGGTCAAGGGTTGGTTTGACCGATTCTTCGTTTCTGTGCACGGCCAGTGCACTTGTGCACTATGCACACTCATACTCCAATGGGGTCCATTATGATGTTTTCGAGAAATCCACTCCGTCTATCCATTTTGTCAGATTTGCATGCCAGAGAAATCCACTTCCACAGCGATCCAATGGCTGATTTTTTATTTGTACGGTTAATTTTTTATCCTCAGCCTACATATAAAGTTTTGAACTGAACGGATGGTGGGAACCCTACGATCTTGCATTCTGGACGGCTTTTGGGCTGCTTGAGCATCAGTTTCTCGATTTTCTTAGATCCCTGGCATGCAAATCTGTCGATCTTGGTCTCATGGGATCCGTCCCATGCTTTGGTGTCATTAGAGAGTTAAATTCATGCTTTAAACACCCTTTTTTGGTCCATGCTCATAAATACACTCTGCATCACAAACACGATTAAATCGGGCCATTAAACGGTATCATGCTTGTAAATCTATGCAATAACTGGGTCTGATATGTAATATTTGACCCACAACAATCAACATACAATTTAAGATAATGAATTTGCCATCACTCTATGTCTTGTAATAGATATAGTGATCATATTCACTCCGAATAAATTTCTAACTCAAAATGAAATAATCAAATTTTTTATACCACTACCTAAGCAACTGTTTCAGTTCATACAATGACCTCATTAACCTGTAAAATTTTTTCTCTGCCTCTTTGACTTCATAGCCCTCTGGTCGCTTCATATAGATCTACTCTTCCAACTCCTCGTGTAAGAATGCAGTCTTGACATCTATTTGTTCTAACTCAAGATCGTATTAGGTAACCAACGCCAACACGAATCCGATGGATACTTGTTTAACCACCAGTGCCAATATATCTGTGAAGTCGATTCATTCTATCTGAACATACTCCTTCGCTACCAGCCTCGTATTGTATCTATCCTATTTCCTTTTGAATAACCACTTGTATCCAATCGCTTTTCGGCCCACTGGAAGCTATATCAACTCTCATGTGTGGTTTTTGTGTAACGAGTCCACTCATCATCCATAGTCGTCTTCCACTTTTCTGCATCAAGCTCATTAAGAGTCTCTAGAATAGTAGACATGTCCTCCTCATCTATAATGGGGGTATATGCGATATTAGAATTGTCCTTGTATCTTGCCGGTAACCTGCGATTATGCGGTCGGTTCCTTCTCATCGGTGGTTGCTCGACCTACTCCTGTACCTCTGTTTATGCATTTGTGTCTACTTAAGTATCATTTGTGTCAATCTAGACGTTCATGATTAACCTTTTTAGTTCCTCTTACACCTCTTAATTATTCTTGCGGAATAGAAAGCTTTCATCGAATATGACGTCACGGCTAGTGATGACCTTGCATATAACATTGTCAAATAACCTATAACATTTCACACCAACACCATATTCAATAAAAATATACTTTTTGGCTCTATGGTCTAGCTTATCTCTCTCAATCAATGGTATATGAGAGTAAGCCTCAAGTCCAAATATACACAAATCTAAGTAATCTAACTTATGACCACTCTATACTTCCTCTAGGATTTTACATTCAATTGTTGTATATGGCAATCGGTTTACTAAGTAGCAAGCCGTGTTAACGGCCTCAGTCCATAAGTCCTTACCCAACACGGCATTACTTAACATGCATCGAGCCTTCTCCAAGAGAGTCCGATTCATTCGCTCAACCACACTGTTTTATTCGGGCATGTGACGTACTATGTTGTACCTAATGATCCCTTCATCTTTATAATATTCATTAAACTCAGTGGAAGTAAAATTTTCACCATTGTTAGTCCTTAAAACCTTTATTTTTCGTCCTGACTATTTTTCCACCATTGTCTTTCTTTGTTTGAATATGGTGAAAATTTTGGATTTATGTTTTATGAAGTAAACCGAAACTTTCTTGAAATAGTCGTCAATGAATGAAACAAACCATGACCCCTTAATGGAAACTTCTGGTTATGGCCCTCATACGTCAAAGTGCACATAATCAAGCACTCCCTTATATATATGTTTTTCAAATTTAAAAGATAATCTAGATTGTTTACCATATTACTCGCATATATCTAAATAAGAATTCTTAAAAGCTGAAATTAAACAACGATCAGATAGTACCTTCATGCCCCGCTTGTTCATGTAACCTAGACGAGCATGCCACATATGTACAGACGTGAAATCTACAATATCTGTTGTCGCTCCACCTGTTGAAGTGCTTTCGATCAACCTGTAAAGGTTTCGTGCCTTTACGCTCTCATAACCACGAGTGCCCCTATTGAAACTTTAAGAACACCATTAAGACCAGTGAACTTGCATCCTATAGCATCGAGTGCACCGAGAGAAATAAGATTTTTCTTCATATCAGGAACGTGCCTAACATCAGTTAAGGTACCCTCTATTCCATCAAACATCTTGATACTCACAGTACCAATAGACACAACATTACAAGCATTATCATTGCCCATAAAGACTTGTCCACCATTGCATTCCTTGTAACTGACAAACCAATTTCGATGAGGACTCATGTAATATGACGCTCCTATGTCTAGGATCCACTCATCTCTATGAATGTCATGCAAATGTCCGATTATGGATACAGACAGAACATCACCTCCACCTGTCTCTTCATCAGATGTGACAATATTGGCATTCCTGGAAGAAGCCTCTGAGTTTTCTTTATTTACTTTAGGATTAGTACAATTCTTTTTCATATGTCCAGTCATCCCATAGTTCCAGTACTTTAGTTTTCCTTTGTCCTTCCTTGCCCATGGATTTGGATCTAGATCTTGAAGATCCTGTACCTCGTTTAGTATTCATGTCTCTCGTAATCAATGTATCGGAAGATGTCTTCATGCCGCCGTTTAGCTTTCTCATGGCTTTCCCTTAAAGGGATAAAATAACGGTGTCGACACTTCAGATTTTATTTGCAGTGCACATTGAGTCCCTGAATGACTCATACAATGACGGAAGAGAATTCAACAACATATATGTTTATTCCTCATCTTTGATCATTTCCTTCATATCCAGCAGTTTGCAAACTAATTTATTAAAGTTGCTGATGTGAGCTCCTATGTCTCCACCCTCTATCATCTTGAATGCATACCACATTAGCTTCAAGTGTAGGCAATTTTTAGAGAATTTTTTCACATAGATATCTTCTAGCTTTGCGCATAAAGTAGTCGCAGTTTTTTCTCACAAAACATTATAGAGAACCTCATCCGTGAGATATAAACGGATGCAAGATAAAGCATTCATATCAAGAGTATTCTAGTCTTTGTCATTCATAGCCGATTTTCACTCCTCAAGAGCCTTAGCTTTGCCTTACTTAGTTAATAGACTAATCATCTTAATCTTTCATAACTCAGAATTATTACATTAGTACTTCTCAATATCAAACTTGGCACGCATTTCTCATTTATGTTAATCCTGCAGATCTAGATATGTGCCTCAACGATTGCTCTAATACTACTTGTTGGGAATTGGGCCACAGAATCACACAGAGATGGATCTAGGATAGCAATCCAAGAGCACTAAGCAAATACAAGAAAGCACAAAGATTTAACGTGGAAAATCCTTTTGGGAAAAAACCATAGCACAAAGCGACAGAAATCCACTATAAAAGCATAAATTACAACGAGAAAAGACTTACCCAATTCGAACAACATCGAATCTCAACCTTGCTACACCCTTTGAAACCCCTAAACCCCTTCCAGAAACCTTTTGGAATACTTTAGAAAGCCTTAGTATTGTTTTAGAAATGACGTAGGAACTCTAACCCTACTTTGACACTGACTTAGAATAGTTCGAAAACCGCCTCAAATTTATGCAGTCTGCATACTTCGACTGGTAGAAGCAGGGCTTAGGCTAGTCGAAGGGCACCTTCGACTAGTTGAATCTGTCCTTCGAGTGGTCAAAGATCTTGGAAATTCCAAAATACATTGTTGCTGGACTTTGAGCCAAATATTCTCAAGGCTAGTTGAACTTTTCAAATTTAAGACATCTGTTAATCAAGAAAATTCACTCCAGTCACTAGTGTGTCAAGTCATGTTAGGCTCCTAACTCAAAAATCGGTTCCATCCTTCATTTAGGTAGACCTTATTATTGGAAACAGTATATAAGACAATGCTCGACCTCCAAGCTATTTTCTAAGGTATGGCCCAATTGAATTACGGATGTGCCTGACTTTTATGTCCTAGTTCTAAATTATGGTACAACATTTAATGGTCGGAGAGGATTTCATATAATCATCATGGTTTCCTGTAAACTCAAGGGTGAGCATCTCTCTCACAACTCTTTCCTCTTGCATGGATAACCCCAATCACAAGTTAGCATGATCTTTTGATTATGAGCTCAACTAGGGATTATATAATTAATGGTGGGGCTATATTTTAGATACACATCACGGTGGCCTATCAAAATCAAAAGGGTCGACCCTTCTTATAAAGTCTAAGGTCCAACTAACTGGACTATAGTTTCGGTCCACTTGATGGAAAACTTCCAACCTGTTAAGTCCTTGTGACCTCCAATCCTTGTAATGTGTTGGCCTCACTGTGACAGTAACCTGGTACAAATTTCATCCTTATCCATTCATCAAGTGAGCCACACCATACAAAATACTGCGAAGCCATTGATAAATAGAAAAATACAAGTGATGAGGCATTCCATGAAACCCGGTGGCCTAACTTTCAACCTGATCCAAAACTCCAGTGGGCCGTAGCAAAGAGAGAGGCAAAGCAAGGCAGGAAACTATATCCTTTCGCCATGACCTACCAAAGTTTTGAATCAGGTTAAAAGTTAGGCCATCGGAGTTTCATATGCTGCTGCATCACATAGATGGTTCAGATTTTGGGCTCATATATATATATATATATATATATATATATATATATATATATATATATATATATATATATATAAGAGAGAGAGAGAGAGAGAGAGAGAGAGAGAGAGAGGTTTTTTTTGGTAAAAATTCACTCAGCTTATCCAAGATGCTAACCTTTGACCTTTTGTGGATCTAAATATGGATGATTGTTCAATTTTTCTTTTGGACCATCTACTTTTCTATACTTAAATGGTAAAGTTCATGGCATGGGCCAATAAAATCAATGGCCTGAAGCCTCATCTGCATGAAGTAAAATCTCAAGTACAATTGAATTTTTAGAAGTCAATTGAGTCTATAATAAATGAAACCTAACATGAAGTAACCACTGCTTGAAAATAGAGACGGCATGCTGTGGCTGGAGATATTAGCCCATGATAGGTCATTGCTGAACCGGATTCTCGGTCACATTGCTGACCAGATTTCCATATCAGAAAGCCACTCATAATTAGAGATTAGGAAATAATCCAGCGGATTTTCTATGGATTGGATGGTTGCCGTAGCAAGCCCGTTCCACCATGTCCCGATTCAGGATTGCTACTAGTGTCACCAATCGGTGCGACAGGCAGAAATGGACTGATGATTGGAACCGTCCATCCTCTTATTTTCTATCATATATGAACTATAATAGATTTTTTATTTGAAATTTAGCCATTGAAAATTTTCTTTCGATTTTCAGCATTCATCTACAGGCAATTATGGTAGCTTCTTACAGTGGCCCAATTAACATAGCATCACTGTTCCACCAATTTCAATCCTGAACCATGGCATAGGCTAAACAAACCATGGAACATGCAGAGATGTTGATGATCAGGACCATTTGTCTTATGAGCTACCATTGATGTGCTTCGGACAAAAGGTGACATTGAATGACTTACTTTGGTCATAGACTATTGTTGAGTGTGATCATTTGGAAAGAAAAATTTTCAACGGTTCACATTCAATTCCACAAATCAATGGTCATGATCACCCAATCAATGTGTCTCATCTAAGGTATCCCCTTGAAGATGGATGGTCCCAATGTGATGAGAGTCTAGTCATGTGGGGTCCATAGGGAAATGGATGCCGACCAGTCCTGGAAATGCAGAATGAATGCTAGAAGAATTATAGGGCCCACCTTTATATGGCCCACATAAAATATTCATAAAACTCACCAATCATATTGAGAGGTCTCCCAATGGTTCACCTATTTATTGGAATGGAAAAAAGGACCTCGCATCTTAGGAAAAGTTCTATTAACAAGCCATGTTTTCAATTCCTTTCCTGATGGCTCATGAGGGTGGCAATGAGTGGGATTGTGTTCAAATGGCCTGAACCGCTTCTGAGGCAGGTTTGGATCGAGCTAAATGGGTAGCAGGTCAGGCTCAGGTTTTAAAATGTGGCCCATTTAAGTATATTGGTCAGGTTCAAGATGAACCCTCAACAGAACAGGCCGCCCATATCGGTGGGTTGGATACAACCTGGTCCAGTTCCATGTTCCATTTAAGTGGGGTGATGCCGAGTCGGGTCAGGTCAGCAGATCCAATTACATATAAATGGGTCAGGTGACTCTTGTTGGGCTTGGGCTTGATGAATTTTAAGGGGGTTGGATAGGGCCACAAGGTAATGGGTTGCAGGTAAGTTTCGGTCTGGCCCATTTAATAAAAGAGGGGGGAACCCAGCCAGATCCTGACCCATTGCCACCCCTAATTGTCGAATTGAGCCACAACATGAACAAACGGTTAGTATTCTATGTGGGAAAATGTGATGGGCCCAACAGTGGATGGCTAAATGAAAATTCATTTTCGCTAGTTGTAAAAACATGTGTTCCACCACCACTAAAATCACTAATTAGGTACCTAGTGTGTTGAAGTCCAAAGCCTCCTGTATTGTGGCTAAAAATACACATTGCTTTTTCTTTTTTCTTTTTTCTTTTTGGTTAGCTCGTTAGTACACCCACTGTCAGTTCACACTTCACTGTTAGCCGCCCCTACACATCTACTAGGGAATCGATACCAAGACCTCATTGTTGAAATCGCCCAATCTACCACTTAGGCTATGGATTAGGGTGTAACAATACACACACACATTGCTTGGTACTCATGATTCATAATTGACAGTGGCAACCATACAAATGAATTTTCGACTCTTAATTCCAGGAATAAGAACCTTTTTCACAACAGACATTCAAGCAGAAGGAGCCATTTTTGTGCCATTCAACAGGCAGGCCAACCTGAAAACATGCCATGCAATTAAAGGATGGAGCCAATCTGCTCATCGGGACTTGGGGCTGTCAATGGTACTCAGATCCACGGCACCTAATAGACCTGACTCAATTTTGTGGGTCCATGTCCAATTTCTTGTACCTGTCAAGTAATTTCTGTGGACCAAATTCACACGGTTGAGAACTGGACAAAGACTAATTTGTATAATTTGGAGTTCACTCGATTGATCAACTAGATGAGTCTAGTCATGTTAGGCTCCTAGCCCAAAAATCAGCTCCATCTTTCATTTAGTTAAACCACATGATTGGAAATAGTATATAAGGTAATGCTTGCCCTCCAAACTATTTTCCGAGATGTGGTCCACTTGAATTACGGATGTGTTTGATTTTTATGCCCCAGCTCTAAATTATGGTGTGACATTTAATGGTTGGAGTGGATTTCATATAATCATCACGGTGGTCCCTGTAAACTCAAGGGTGAGCATCTCTCTCCTCCCTTTCCTCCAGTGTGGCTTACCTGAAGCACAAGTTAGCATGATCTTTTGCTTCGGGCTTAACGTGGGATTATATAATTAATGATGAGGGTGGATTTTAGATACACTGGCCCATTCAAAATCAAAAGGGTTGACCCCTTTTATAAAGTCTAAGGTCCGGCTAATTGGACTGTAGTTTCAGTGCACTTGATGGATAACTTCCAACCTATTAAGTCGTTGTGACCTCCAGTCCCTATAATGTGTTGGCCTCACCATGACAGTGAACCGGTGCAAATATCATCTTTACCTATTCATCAGGTGAGCCACACCATACAAAATACTGCAAAGCCACTGTTAAATAGCAAAATACAAGTGATGAGGCATCCCATGAAACCCTGTGGCCCAACTTTCAACCCGATCCAAAACTCCAGTGGGCCATAGCAAAAAGAGAGGCAAATCAAGGTAGGAAATTGTATTCTTTTGCCATGACCTACTAAAGTTTTGAATCAGGTTAAAAGTTAGGGCATGGGAGTTTCATATGGTGCTGCATCACGTGGACGGTTTGAGCTTATATATATAGAGAGAGAGAGAGAGAGAGAGAGAGAGAGAGAGAGAGAGAGAGAGAGAGAGAGAGAGAGAGAGAGAGAGAGAGAGAGAGAGCACTCTAGACCCCACCTTTTATCCCTCATCTTTTATAAAGAATCCAAAACTTACCTTCCCAACTTAGACCTTGCACGTACGGACGGAGCATTTGAAGATGAAAATACCTCGGCTTTTCAAGGTGGTTTTCGTTTCTGTAGATTATACCTACGGATTATAACCGAAGCCAGCATAGCAGGGATATTTTCGTCCTCAAATGCTCTTCCCGTACGTGCAAGGTCTAGGTTAGGAAGGTAGGTTTTGGATCCTTCATAAAAGACGCTGGATAAAAGGTGGGATCTACAGTGGTAATTTTCCCTCCCCCTCTCTCCATTTAAGTAAATTGGTCAGGTTCAAGATGAACCCTCAACAGAACAGGCCGCCCATATCGGCGGCTTGGATACAACCTGGTCCAGCTCCATGTTCCATTTAAGTGGGGTGATGCCGAGTTGGGTCAGGTCAGCAGATCCAATTACATATAAACGGGTCAGGTGACTCTTGCGGGCTTGGACTTGATGAATTATAAGGGGGTTGGGTGGGGCCAGAAGGTAATGGGTTGCAGGTAAGTTTCGGTCTGGCCCATTTAATAAAAAGGTGGGGCTCAAACTGGCCTCAACCCATCCAGAACCTGGCCCATTGTCACCCCGAATTGTCGAATCGGGCCACAACATGAACAAACGGTTAGTATTCTGTGTGGGAAATGTGGTGGGCCCAACAGTGGATGGCTAAATGAAAATTCGTATTCGCTAGTCGTAATACATGTGTTCCACCTAGTGCACTAATTCCAAACCTAGCCTCCTGTATTGTGGCCAACAAATATCCATTTCTTGGTACACAATCCTCTTTCAAAACAAACATTCAAGCAGAAGAAGGTGCCATATTCGCGCCATTTAATAGGCAGGCCCACCTGAAAGCATTCCATGAAATTAATTAAAGGATTGAGCCAATCTGCTCATCGGGACTTAGGGTTGTCAATGGTACTCAGGATCCACAGGCACGTGACGGACCTGACCCAATTTCACAGTTGTCAAATCACCACTTTCTCTTCGAGCCGTCAGATGATAGGGTATCAATGTATATCAAGGACCTGATCATGTAAATGTTCTTTTTTGATTCAAACCAATCAGAAATCTGAACCCAATAATCCAACGGGCATCCAATTACTCAGACCCAGTGGGAACCAGTTCTGATTCTTCAAGAATGAGACCCAGACCCAACAACACTTGAACCCGTTCAAGCCCGGGTTTTGAGGACTATAGGACCGATCTCAAGCTGGCTGCTTAATAGGCATGTTTGGGATGCAATATCGAATGTGTTGCGGAACTTTGTATGAAAGAAAATCTATCTCAAATAAAATATTTCTTGGACAACAGTTGTATATGGAAAAGTCTGCTGTGCAACTCCATTTATAAGGTGGCCCAATGCAATGTATTATAGATATCCAGAAGCACAGAAACAAAACTTACCAAGGCCCATCAAATCTACCTTTGCACATTGAATGGGCCTAAGAAATCTAACCATGATGCCAGCCCGGCCCATATGCTCTTGTTCATCCTGGTAATCCAGTGCCCATTTGCTGTTGAGAAATGATGCATTGCTCTAATAGCACCATACGTTATAGAGTCCCTGGTTTTACCATGTCACTTGGACAGTCCAACCAACTGATCTGGTCTATCCATTAGAGCCAGAACACATATCATGGGCTACCAGATCATTTATTAAAATAGATATAATCAATTATGTGATCCATCTCTCTCTCTCTCTCTCTCTCTCTCTCTCTCTCTCTCTCTCTCTCTCTCTCTCTCCTTCTTCTTCTTCTTCCTCTTTTATTTTATTTTATTTTATTTATTTATTTATTTTAAATTTTATTTTTTTAATCCCATTATTGATATAATTTATGGTTCTAAAGAATCACTATCATCAGACGATCCATGACTTCTAAATAGAGTCCTACGAAAGTTGGGTCCAACTTATGGATGGATTAGATCATCTGATCTGCTTTATTTGGCAATGTAGCCGGCCCATGAAATGTATGTTGAACCGACGGTCCGGATTGACCGATTGAACTGTCCAAATGTTCTTGTGCAACTTGAAGCACTGTAACTTATAGTGCCCTGAGGTCCCGTGTACATCGAAGATGGACCGTTGGCTCCGACTTTTATGACCCTCCATTTCGCAAAACACGGCTGGCCCCACTCGATGAGTGAACTGGTGTAGTTTTTGAGCTAGCACATGTTGATGGTGGGTCCCACCTAATGAATGCTCAGGAGCAAGCTCACACACGAATTTCCTTTCATTCCATCCTGTCGTAAAGTTCCATATGAAAGCTGATCATATACATACATATGAGAATGATCACACCTCTGCCATACCTTCGATCTGTGTGGAGCCCACCGTAATCTTTGAGTTCCATCCAACCCATCCATTATATGCATCTCCATGCTAGGCTTGGATCCCAAAATCGAAGCTGATACATGACTCATCTGAGCCACACCAAAGGGAACAGTGGGGGACATTAGGGAGGTTGACGCCACCGTAAAAACTTACAGGTGGAATATGCGGTCCACAGTGCTGTGTATATACTATCCAACCCGGTCATCAGGTGCGATCTACCAAGATGAAGGGATATACCAAAATTCAGGTCATTCAAAAACTCAAATGGGCCGTTTTAGTAATGATTGTATATTTCTCTATTGTGTGTCCCGCATAAGTTTTTTATCAGGATAATTCTTGGGATGTACGGTAAACATGACGAGTCACACCAGATGAATGGTTTGGATTCCACGGGCACATTACAGGTGGGCTCCACGCGGCACCGATATACATGATCATTCATCAAACACATCACTACATGACCTGGCCCGATTCTCAGGTGAGTCATCTGAGTTACGTGAAACTCAACTCATAACTCAGCCGAATCATGTGGTGCTATTAGTCGAGTTTGGAAAGGTGGGACCACGTGAAGACCACATCCAATGAGCCAACCAGGTTATGTTCACCCATGGGCGTGGCCAGATCGAACCCATGAAGAAGACAGATGAGACAAATGGGCCACATATGTGGGTCTGGTGTAGCTCCAACATGTTCATAAGTATAGTCGTGCCACCTGGCACATGGAAGCCTCCGATTGCGTGGGTGGGATGTCAATGGGCTGGGCTGGAGATATTGCACAAATCAGAGTGGCTAGGCCTTCTTTCTCGAACGGCAATCATTCAATAGCAAGTTTGATGATGCCATTAGGGCCACGCTATGGTGTACGTATCAGTCTCTCAAACATTTTTCTGTGGAAAATGTGATCATGTGATGACAGTATGTAAGGCTATCAATGGTGGGGATCAGGCCAGACCCAGGTCCATCCAAGATTGGCTCACAATGAAAAACCCAGGCCCGTGTCTGGCCTGAACCACTACTGGCCCAGATGAATGCATGGCCCAGGACCAAGTAAGGCCTAAGCCCAGCCACCCTCTTCTGTGCAAGATCTAGACTGTTTCTCAGGCATGCCAATCATACGATCATATTAACAAATATACCCTTGAGCCTAGCCCGATTAATAAATTATCTTAAATTTAATCTACCTGTCATGTGGCCCACCTGCACTTTCGATCAGCTTGATTTTTGGATTCTTGTTCTATTGTGAGCTTGAGAAACTGATGGACCGAGAGGATTTCTCACGGGCATCTCTGTGGGCCCAACACAGCTTCCGACAATAGGAACTCCCTTTGGGCGGCAGGGGTCACGGGTAATTAATTCACGTCCATCAGTGGCTGGAAAAAGTGGCTATTATAAACAATAGGACCAACATTCTGACGGTTAAGATTCTCCAATTGGAGCAATGTTTGCGTAGTACTGGCCCATGAATTGGACCGAATGTATGGTCTAGATCAAATTACTTGACGCGCTTATGTGTCCAAATGCAACCCAACGCTCTATAACTTGCCACCCTTGGAAAGTGCTAAATGGCCGGATGATCCAAAATGATGACCGACAATTATAATCATAAGTTTGCTACATACATTCTAACCAACTTATCTAGCTGATGGCTCAGAAATCGACTTATGAGAAGTGTTTATCCTTATTGTCACCAATTCCTATGAGATTCCATTAGAATGGATTGTGAATGATTAGGAGGAATTTGCATGGTGTATTTGACATTTTTTTAGAGATGTAGAAAGAGAATCCTGCGATAATAGAACTAGTGTTTATAGGACAACATCAAATAATGTACTAAGCGGTCGAGCAAAGAACAAGAAAGTCTGAAGTGGCTATTAGGGCAGATGACAAGTTTCGAAGGAAGTCTCCAAAAAGCCAGGTAGTGATGAAATGGTTATAGCAATTGTTAGAACGTGCGAAGCATATACATGAATAGCTTAAGGCTATAAATAGCATAAAAATTTAGCAGAAGAAAGCATCCCATACTAATAAAACAAACTAAATCAAAATTATCTTTCAATAATCTTATGATATTGAGCATTATCAGTCAATTACATTCTATAGTGTAATATGCATTTCATATTCCTTAATGTAATTCATAGTGGCAAACAAGCAACTATTAAACTTTAGTAATAATTCGAGTATACGCTCATACGTTGCATTTAATTCAAGTATCAATCAAAATTCTCCATTTAGAAATGTGTTTTGCAGCTGTTCTCCGATGGTAATATTTTTTTATTTTTATTTTTATTTTTTTTAAAATATGTATTGAAAAGTCATTTCGTACGGAGGGCAAATGCGTAACCCATTTTGAGAGAAAAACCATATCCTCTTATTATTACTTGATCACCATTTAAAATATTGTACGAGTGGCCAGGTGACTGATATTATTAGAACTCAGTTATATACGGTCGATTTCCGATGTATCTACCTACCTTGGTGCTTGATGTCATAGTTGTTCTATTTGAATTGAGCCGCACATTCAATTTTGACATGACTGTGTTTATCACGTGACCAAATCTATAAATCGAAGATCCAATGGGAAGAATGATCAAGTATAAGCTAGAACGAGCCAACGGTTAGGATATTCACATTATTACTTGAGTACGACATGGGTCTTTGTTGAATCCATTTTAATATGACCCAAAACACGGGGTCCTGGCTGGGTTGGGTGGACTTGGAGGGGACCCAGACCTGATACATTTAGTACTTGGGGTTGAACTTTTGGACACCACCCATGGTGTCTAAACTTTGGACCCAAACTAAATAATTTTGGATCAGCTCCAATATGACCCATCAGGTCAACCCAACTCATTTGCACTCCATGCTCATCCAGCATGTATCACACTGGCAGAATTATGACATGCATAGATGGTCGAATGGTCACAACCGTCCATCACAGTTCAATAGGAAAAGTGCATTGACCGGGAGTCATTAATGGAACTCCCTATATGCTAACTGTTGCCATGTGTGTCATGATAGGCGCCCCTCCTCTCTTTTTCTAGGTGGGGTGCTTGAATGTCCACCCTGGCTGTGTACAATTTTTGCGAGCATGATATATAATACCACAGTTCAAATAATAATAATAATAATAATAATAAAATATGTCTATCACGCGCGAATATGTGATCACATGGCTCTATTTGTTCTCGTCAAATAGTAATCGAAAGTTTCTCCGTGTGGAAGAATGTACATTGAATGAGGCCAGCTTTTCTGGCTATAAACTGCCAAAACCGCAATAGCTAACAGTCCCAAATGACAATAAGTGCATGTAACTACATGTAATTACGGTGAAAAAGACATTAAAAAAACCATAAAAGTGAAACAAAGAATCGAAAAGGAGAAGTGTTTACGTATGATTAGAATTATTAACCCGGGTGAGAATCATGTGTTGTGGATGATCCACACCTAATGGCAATCATCATCCATTTATTTTCATCAGAGCTGATTACCAGCGAGTAAGTGCAGTCACCATATGGCTCCGTAGTAGACTCACAAGAGTTTCAACACAAGGTCATGGGTTCGAGCACCCATTGTGGTGTGAGTGCGCTTGGTGTGTGTGGGGTGTGTGAGTGCAGTCACATGTGGATTACAGAAAGTGTTTATTGATGCAGTTCAAAAAATCGAAAACTTGACTCAGTATCTAATGTGGTCAGGTCGACTTGAAAACTCGATCAAGTCCTCAGTGAACTTATCTATCATTATAAGCTATTCATTAGCCTTTATAATTAATAATAAACAACTTTTATTTAATCAAAATAATTTCATTCTTCCATAGGGTTTTCAGGAGCATTTTCTCAAAGTCACAGTCTCCACTAGCAAATCCTTCTTATCTTTTCATTTTCCTTAATAGTTTCAGTTCAACGCAGTGAGCTAACAACCTAATAAGCAGTACTACACATAATTCACAACATAAACATGATAGAAATGCATGAATAGAATCTAGAATGTTAAGATGCCATATAATATATATATAAATAGTTAAATATTGAACCATCATGTCTATAGCCGCACACAACATTTAGTCTGCTAACAGTTCCAACCAATGCCAACATATTGCCAACACATGTAGGAGCACAATCACATCCTACACAGATGTTGGCCTATGGTATCTCACATGCATATAGCGTGCAACTGCTTGGTCTTGATAGTTAATGACTGACTTTAGATCTATCCAAACTCCTTTAATTCCCAACCTTAACCTAAATCTGATGATCCTCCATCGTCACCAACCCCTTTAGATTGCATTATCCCCCAAATTTTCACCCTCATTGGTGACGACCACTCTATGGGTGAGCCAGACGACACCCATACTCCTAGAGAAGGTCTGTTAGAGTCTCCCTGCCCCCTCTCAACGGGTAAGGAAGCCCTCACTCCTGAGCATAAGAGAAGCGGGAGTCGGTCTACCCACTCTACAACAGTAGGTGGGCCCCCTCCAACCATGGCCGCTCAGGTTCCCAAGGAGCAGCCGCGGCCTACATCAGATGGTTAGAGTTATCAGGTTTCACAACAGGGCAATCAAAATGCTGATCGATTGGAAATAGTTGAGACCATCAATGTCCCTTCTTTGCTAGGTGACATCGATTGGAACAGAACTTAGCTGCCTCACCCCCGGGCTAGTTCAGTAGGGAACTCTCCTTTTAGTAAGAGGGTGAGCAACCCAGCTAAGGACCCACCCTGTGTGGCTAGAATGTCACGTTGTGACCCCCCAAGAATTCAATGTGAGCCACCACCTATGACTCATCCAATTGTCGAAGACAGCCGCCTTCGCCTAGCGGTTGATCTCTCGCCATACTTCAACCACACATCGTTGTGCAATTCAAGGTCACCGATCAACACCTTTCCAGCTAGTGGTGACAATTCTCCGACTGCAACCCCTTTGATACATAATCTAGGTCCAAACCTGCCTATCTAACCATCCTCTAGGCACCGTTATTACGGATCGGCAGATGTCATCAGCAAAGAAACACTTAGAGTTGATTCAAGATGTCCCAAGACCAGGGAAAGGGACAGACATGAAAATTAGAGGCAGATGTCATCAACAAAGAAACACTAAAGGAATACACACACACACACACACATATATCAATATAAGTCCCTGAGATATGTATGCTCTGCCAGGTTATAATTACAAGTGTTTGTTTCAAAATATAAGTATCAAAATGAAAAAAACCATTATAAAATAAGCCCTGAATCCCCGTAGCTCAGGACACGGCTCACATGAACCAACCTGAGAACTGCATAAAGGAGAATGCCTCCTCATCATCCTCAAACTCCTGCTCTGCCTCGTGGGTTGCATCATCATTTGCATCTAAGACAGAGTCTGGTTGGTGTTTAAATACCGTCCCAGAACGTGGGAGTGAGTGATCAACTCAGTGGAACTATACAGTAAAAGTTAACATGTTGTCAATTCGATTAAGTAGTAATGATAAAGCAGTACAATCAAACATGTCCTAAAAATTCTTATTAATGCAAGGATGTATGTAGAAGTGATGCATGCCCTCGCCTGCACTCTCTCAGCGTCTTCATCTTACGGTACGCATGACAACCTTCCGCAATGCTCCACAACACCAAGGCACATGCAATGCGGTGCATGAACATAATTACCAAGTTGTTATTAGTCCTTTTCATACAGCAGGATTTGGGAAACTAAGGTACCTTCCTTATATTAATTCCCAAATGGTGATCCATTCTAGGGTTGTTAGTCCTAGACAATCTCATACGATATTATGGTTCTAGGTCGCTGCAAAGGGCTC
Source organism: Magnolia sinica (assembly GCF_029962835.1). Classification (NCBI taxonomy): domain Eukaryota; kingdom Viridiplantae; phylum Streptophyta; class Magnoliopsida; order Magnoliales; family Magnoliaceae; genus Magnolia; species Magnolia sinica. Next base: position 4,202,842 of record NC_080583.1, on the reverse strand, counting down.
GTTACCAATCAATACATGCCTATCATACTTTAGTTACTACAGTAAGGCTCGTCGCCTTAATGCAGTATCAAGGAATGCTCGAGGCCACTACAAAGGGCTCGTCACCAATCAATGTAAGCCGACAGCACGAATATAGTGTCTTATACCACCATAATCGGCTCACGAGTCTGAATTACTCACTAGTCACTACGGGGAGGTTCGTCACCCCAGCGTAGGCCGACAGCTCGACCACAGTGTCTCATACCACCATGCCCGGCTCATGAGTCTTAGTGGATCGAGGTATCATGGTTAACGGGATTTGCACTGGTAAGTTTGGTATCCTAGATTCAAACAGTAGCGTCCATACATGGTGAACATACATCGGGCCAATCGGGTTATTTGAAGAGCTCGACTAGTACGATCGCACGTTGAGTTAAACGACACGAAGTGCGCAAACACTCCGTGTGGTCAAACCATTGCCGACAACCCTGATACGACTCGGGTTCGTTAAACACGTCTTACATGGCGAAAACAACCTCGGCCACGAACTCAAGGTTTTTTACCGATTCCCTGGACTATTTCATAGTCCCAAACACATTCAAATATAACAGATATTCATACCAGCAATTCAGAACAGTAATGGATCAACAATTTCAATCATACAAGCATGTGAGCATTTGATGAATATCAACTTAACATGAATTCACACGTAAGTAACGTCTAAGTTAAATAGACAAAGAATATAAACTGCATGGAGAAAATCATACGCATCATTAAGATAGTTGAGAATCTCTTCTCAACGCCCATAAAAAGTACAATATATAACACACTTATTCATTCAGACATTTCTACAAACACTTAGGCTACATATTCCAACATACATGACGTATGTTGGTGATAGCTTACATTAGGACAATTCCTCTTGCCAAGGAGTTGTTACACATACAACTAGCACAAACATGCGATAATTAATCATGGCAACCACATGCTCATATTGCATACGTATATGATACTTTCTACATATACATGGAATACACAAATCTCAATATGGTTCATATATATCAGAAACGCAATACAAACATCGCATTTGGCATGTGAAATTGCACCCACAATGATAATAAACCATTAACCGACATTGAAAGCCCTGAAAACCATAACTTATACGAATATAGTCCACACCTTAAACTAGAAAGTGTGCAACGGATCTGATTTGGATGATAAGTCTTCGTCAACGGCGACTAGATAACCTAAGGCATTAATTAAATTAGCTACATAAACACTTAGACTATCCTAAGCTCCAAAACAGGTTAGGGTTTAATTGACTTCCTAAAAATGAGATTAGAATCGCCGAGATAACGATTCAAAAGTGATGGGTTAGGTACGCAGAGTAACTGGAAGGAATTCCAAGATGATTCACCAACTTCTCTCTCTTTCTCTCTCTTTTCCTCTCTCTCTCTCTCTCTTAGCTAGGGTTTGGAAAATTCGTATGGAATTAGAGAGTGAGGGTTTAAGGTCTTTATATAGGCCTAAAATTGATGGAATTAGCTCCAGGGCCGAGGTATACTTAGGTTATAACCAAATCGGGTCTATTTCGATCCAATGGAGCATTTCTGGAGGTCCTTTTACTGAATGCGGTCGGACTTAAGCTCACTAATAATGGATCTTAAGCAAGTTAAGTTTTCAGTCCGATCGGGTTTCCAGATCGTCCATGGCGGACCAATTTCAGTTTAACGGTCACCAAAACTCAATCAGGGCCACAAGCACTTTGACACGTGTGGGCCATCTTTCCTAATCTGAGGGTGAATTTGGGTAAGAATCCAACGGTCAGAATGCTTATAAATAGTACGCAAGCGACACGACTCAGATTATTTAAATTCATATTTATTTTTTAAATAAATTCACTTTTCTCACACTTTTCACTCCGGACTTAAGCAAATCGTCTCAGGACATCATCTGGACTTAATTTTCGAGGTAATTGTCGAGTCCAACGAGGTGGTCATAATTGTCTAAGTTCATCACTATCGGACTTTCGACGTGCGGTCAAGGTCCAATACGAAGTTTCAAAGTACTCCCGAGAGCAACTGGGTTTAGAGTTGAATCCTAAGTTTCAAGGTAATGTAGCATTAGCGGTCCTACTCATTTTAGGTCTTGTAGTTCGTATTTAAAGTGGTTCAAGCTAATTCTACCGAGTATTCAGTTTAGTACTTAACCAAATTCTGCCCTAATTATGGTAGAATACAGTCCTAGGGCCATTCTATGCCCCATTTTTGGTACTTCTAGTTATTATATTATTTTAATTATTTTTATAGTATTTCATCATCAATTTTATCCCATCTCCACCAAATTTCATGAGATTTCGTTTGTAGAAAAATTCTAAAAATTCCAGAAGCAGTAGCTATCCAACAAGTGATTTTTGGATAGTTGTCACAACAACCTACTTTAAAGTATATCAAATATTTTATTATATTTTTTTACATATTTTTATATAAAACTAGACTCATTTATTTTTAATTTGATTTTTAAATTACCTAAATCGGAGTTATAACGAGAGAGATATGATTTTTCAAAATTGGACAAAACACGTAGAAAAATTGCAGAAAACGGGCTGCCCAATCCATTGTATGGACGAGGCCTCGCCAGTCACTGGACATATGGGCAAGGGCTCACTCCAGGAGTGATGTCCTCCCCCCCCCCCCCCCCCCCCCCTGGGGGTTGCCGGAAATATGTGGGACCCACCCCAGGTTTCCCCGAATTGAGTCGTTTGGGCCCATGAGTCTGTCGAGGTATTATCGGGTCTCATTTGCAAACGGGAATGAGTTACGCAATGTACAATGTATGATTTTGGGGTAGGAGAATCTAATCTATCCAATTAACCTATTTATTTTGTTATATTCTAAAAGGTTAAGGGTCAAAAATCTATTTTATCCATTTAGTCACTATTTATGGTAAGTTTTAGTTTCGGTATTGTTCTTCATTATTTATACCCTAGGATTGGTGTGTATTATAAATTTTATTAGAAAAATTTGAAGGATAGGATAGTGAAAGATGAGATCTCGAAGGAAAAGGGTTAAAAAGGAACTTTACACTTTGAGATTGAGCTTTGAGAGTGTTATGGTTGACCTATTGCCTAAGGACGTCTAACTCTAGGTTGGCAAAAATCCTGGGTGTTACACTTCTTAAGTTCGACTTCAGCATCAGATGGGTTACCATCTTGGAGAATTGCTAGAGTAACGTCTGGTTCTCGATGTTGATTAATGGTGAAGCTACTGGATTCTTCAATTCTTCCAGAGGTCTCCACTAAGGTGACCCCATTTTCCCGAGTTTGTTCATTATTGCTGCAGAGGCATTCTTTAGAAGCTTTAAGTCCTTCATCGAGTCAAGGAGATGTAAACCATTTCAGTTGAGATCGGGTTGCCCCATCATCTTCCACCTTCTCTTCGTCGACGATACTTTACTCTTCCTAAATGGGAGCAAGTCCACCATCCAAGCGGTTAAGTCGTTCCTAGATTTTTTCCAACAGGCCTCCGGTCAAAAAATTAATTGTGGGAAAAGCTGCTTCTTGAGCTCCAACAAGCTCCCTGAGACCCATGTCAGAGAGATTGAACGTTTACTTCAAATAAGCAGAACGAATGGCTCCCTCTCATATCTGGGGGTCCCTTTTCTGAGAGGGAGAGTTAGAGTTGCTGATTTCCAGTTCTTGCAGGACAAGGTGTAGGCGAGAATCAATGGGTGGAAAGCCAGACACCTATCCCAGGCCAGTAGAGCCGCTTTGATCAAATATGTCTTGAGCAACATACCACTTCACATCATTGATGTGGCAGTGATCCCGGCGCAAGTCCTCGCCAAGTTGGAGCGTAGCTTTGCCAAGTTCTTTTGGGGTTGGGCTGATGGATCTTAAAAGCTCCATTGGGTTGCCTGGAAAAGGATCTCTCGCCCTTTTGAGGAAGGAGACCAGGGGATTAGGAAGATTAAAGAAGTGATGAAGGCCATGAGATTGAAATTGGCTTGGGATGCAAAATATGGAGATGACGATGGGTCTTGGGTTTGGCTAGTGAAAGCCAAATACCAAGCTGACTTTAGGTAGGAAACCCCATCCTTCACCCTCTCTTTTGCCTCTCTGCTTTGGAAAAACATCAGGGGCCTCTTCCCCCGGGTGGATGAGAATATCCAATGGATTGTTCGGGACGGCTCTCGTAGCTTATGGGTTGACAACTAGACGAGCCTCGGTCCCTTACTACAAAGAACTGTCAGGCAGGTGCTGGAAGAACACCTGGACCTGAAAATTTAGAACTTCTTGGGCTCGTTTGGCCCTCTCCCTCCTTTGTCAGTGTTCTCCTTTCTTTCACAGCCCGATATTGATCACATTTTCCAGGCTGGGTTTGCCACCTTGGACGATCTTGATTTTTGCATTTGGCCTCACGCCCTCTTCGGAAAATGCTCCGTCAAGTTATCCTGGGATAAAACTAGATAGAGATCCAGTGATAGGGACTAGATTTTTCAACCCGAGCAGAAGAAATGGCCTCCCAAGATTTCAAACTTTATTTGGAGGCTGATCAAAGGGGTTGTACCGGTGGATTCCACAGTTCAGGACAAGGGCGTGGCCCTTGCTTCCAGGTGTAGTTGCTGTGAGATGGGTCCCAGGAACAGTTCCAGCGTGGAAACTTTAGAGCACCTCTTCTTTTACTGATGTAGAGCGGGTCGCGGACAGTTTCATGGCCAAGATGGATCAGAAAAGGCCCGGTCGACGACAGAAGTGATCCGGACCATCGGACCTTAGATCGGGCGTATCTCGCAATCCGGAAGGAGTTAGCTGACGTAAAATATATGATTTTGGGGTAGAACGAGCTACTTTAGCCAACCAACCCAGCTATGCCGGGTTGCGCCGCCCGGAATTGCGAAAAACCCCTTGATTGACGGTCGTTTCCCTGTTTTAATTTCGTTTTTACTATAAATAGTAAGTTTTAGTTTGATTGTAACTCTTCATCCGTTGGGCTTTAGGAGTTGCGCCCAACGTGAAAAGAGCTTAGAATAATTAGGGGAACGGTTTGGTGAAGCCAAATAGGACACTTACTATTTTTGGCCGAAAACCTTGCGCACTAGTAGACATCACGACCGTCTATAAATAGTAAGTTTACTATTTATAGTAAGTCGCGGATTCTAGGAGTTTGAGTTGTAGTTTGATTATGATTTCTTTCCCATTGCTTGATACCCTTATTTAAAGGGTTGTAAACTCGATTTTAATCATTCATCAATCAATTTCGAATTTATTAGAATTTATTTCTATTTTCTGTTTTCTTTCCTCGTAGATTTGAGAAGTTTTTGTGAGGAGTCCAGAGAAGTTCCGTGGATTCGGAATAGTTATCCTCTTGAGGAAGACAGTGCTTGACCTCACGTCCTCCCCTACGTCGCAAAACAGATGGACACAGGGATTTATCACAAACATCTTGGTGGGCCCTATCTATGGCTAGCTCCAGGGAATTTACCTTTAACGGCGGCAGCTTTCGAAGTAGCGCAACGAGAGAATCGGCAAGCCATGCAAGGGCTGCAAGCTTCCATCGACCGCATAGCGGATCTCTTGGCGGAAAACCTAAGGCAACTCCGTGTTCCTGGTAGCAATCCTCCACCCCCAATTAATCGCCCTGATCGCAGGATAGTACCGACAGTGCATCCAAGGGTCATTCTTGAGGAAGGGGGCTCCAGTGAGGAGGAAATCGACGACATACTCTTCCAACACCCCAGACATGGCGGCGATCGAGTAGATCGAACGAATCGAGAATTCAAGATGAGGGTTGATATTCCTAGCTTCAATGGCCAACTACACATTGAGGATTTCCTCGATTGGCTTTCGAAGTTGAGCGATTTTTTGACTACATGGACATCCCTGAAGTAAAGAAGGTCAAGCTTGTGGCCTACAAGTTGAAAGGAGGAGCTTCGGCTTGGTGGGAACAATTTCAACTCGAGAACCGGGCAGACGAAAGCACCAATCCGCACTGGGCGGATGAAGCGGCTACTACGTGCCCGATTCCTCCCTAGCGATTACGATCGGTATTATTCCAACAATACCAAAATTGTCGGCAGGTAGTCGGTCGGTGAGAGAATACGCAGAAGAATTTTACCGCTTGGCCGCGCGTAACGATTTGGTCGAGATTGATCGCCGCAAGTCGCCCGATTCAACGGTGGATTGCGTATGGCTATCCAGGATCGGGTCAAGATGCAAGTCCGTCCGGACGATGAATGATGCGCGCAACTTGAACGTCCTAACACACGGACCTATCCTACTGCAAGGATCCCTGTGGTAGGTTTGCCCCAAGGAACTGCATAGCCTAAGGAGAAGGAGCCCGTAGGAGCATGCACTCAACCTCGTACGTTTGAGAACTGAGATCAGGGAAGCGGGCAAGCTAAACCCCAGAGGGGCGTATCAACTGCTGCTGGTCCAAATAGAATCCCAAACCCCTATGCTCGGCCAAGGCCCGATAACTGCTATCGTTGTGACCAACCGGGCCACCTATCAAATACCTGTCCCCAGCGAAAAGTGGCAAACCTCGCCATCAATGATGGTAGTGCTGATAACGCTTATGAAGATCCAGATATTGAAGAACAGGAGCATACCACCGAGGACGAGGCAGATGATTCAGGTTGGATTCAGCAAGATCACGGCGAGTCGCTTGTCGTGAGGCGACTATTATATGCGCCAAGAAAAGAAGTGCATCCACAGCGGCATAACATCTTCCGCACTAGGTGTACGGTGAATCGAAAGGTTTGCGACGTGATCATTGATAGTGGGAGTAGCGAGAACATCGTCTCCAAGGTCATGGTGGAAAAATTGCAATTGAAAACGGAGCGTCATCCCTCTCCATATACAATCGGTTGGATCAAGAAGGTCAGCGAAACAAAGGTAACTGAACGGTGCACCATATCCTTTTCAATTGGCAAACATTATAAGGATGAAGTAGTATGCGATGTGGTCGACATGGAAGCATGTCACATACTACTCGGTCGGCCCTGGCAATCTGACCGTGATGCCACTCATAAAGGGCGAGATAATATATATATCTTCGTCAAGGACGGCCGAAAGACCATATTGGCCCCTATGGATCCAGAGGGACCACCTGAAACTTCTAAAGTGGAGGGTCGTTTTCTCTTAACCATACGGGACTTCGTGGAAGAATCAAAGGAAACAGGACAGACTTATGCATTAATTGTAAAAGGGGAAGAACTCGAGCCTACCAACATCCCTGAAATACTAAGGCCCCTGCTACATGAATTCAAAGAAATCTGGCCCGATGACCTTCCCGATGGGTTACCCCCCATGCGGGATATCCAACACCATATCGACTTTGTCCCTGGGTCCAGTTTACCGAATCGTCCCCATTATCGAATGAGTCCGAATGAGTGCGAGATTCTGCAGGGACAAGTAGAGGAGTTGATCCGTAAGGGTCTTATTCGGGAGAGCATGAGTCCATGTGCTGTACCAGCTCTATTAACTCCAAAGAAAGATGGGAGTTGGCGCATGTGTGTTGACAGCCGAACTATCAACAAAATCACCATAAAATACAGGTTTCCTATACCACGGTTGGACGATATGCTGGACATGCTAGATGGTGCAAAAATATTCTCTAAATTGGACCTAAGGAGCGGCTACCATCAGATTCGAATACGGTCGGGTGATGAGTGGAAAATAGCCTTTAAAACCAAGGAAGGATTATACGAATGGATGGTCATGCCCTTTGGGCTTTCGAATGCGCCTAGCACATTTATGAGATTGATGAACCAAGTTCTGAAACCTTTCATTGGGCGGTTCGTTGTGGTTTACTTCGATGATATTTTGATATACAATCAAGATGAAACCACCCATATGGAACACCTCAAGAAGGTCCTTCAAGTGCTCACTAAAAATAAACTGTATCTCAATTTAAAAAAGTACAGCTTCATGACTGATAGCCTATTGTTTCTGGGTTTTGTTGTCACATCCACGGGCATTCGGGTGGATGAGGAAAAGGTGAAGGCAATCGGAGATGGCCGGTTCCTACAAATATTCACGAAGTGCGAAGTTTTCATGGATGGCGACATTCTATCGTCGGTTCGTGAAAAATTTCGATACCATTGTGTCACCAATCACAGTTTGCATGAAGAAAGGGCAGTTGGACTGACGAAGCCGACAGAGCTTTGCCGAAATCAAGTGCGACTATCCACGACCCCAGTTCTTGTACTTCCCAACTTCGACAAACTGTTTGAAGTCGAATGTGATGCTTCATATGTCGGAATTGGGGGAGTTTTGTCTCAAGAAGGTAGGCCGGTAGCCTTTTACAACGAGAAACTTAGCGATGCACGTAAGAAGTGGTCTACATATGAGATCGAGTTATACGCGGTGGTCCAGACACTGCTGTCGACATTATTTGATTCAAAGGGAATTCATACTTTACACGGACCATCAAGCTCTCAAATTCATTAATAGTCAAGCTAACATTAACCGTGTGCATGCTAGGTGGATCTCGTTTTTGCAGGAATTCACGTTCGTACTAAAACATAAGTCAGGGCAACAGAACAAGGTAGCTGATGCACTGAGTCGCCGCGCAACTTTGTTAGTCACCATGAGCAATGAGGTTGTCGGGTTCGAGCGCCTCAAAGACATATATGCCGATGACGACGACTTCAAGGACGCATGGGTTAGATGCCAAGAAGGTCACCCATGACTTACATATGCAAGACGGGTTCCTTTTCAAGGGAAATCGATTGTGCATCCCAAACAGTTCGCTAAGGGAACAGATAATCCAAGAGCTACATGGAGGTGGCCTCAGTGGACACCTTGGGCGAGACAAGACACTAGCTCTTATAGAAGAGCAGTATTATTGGCTACAATTGGTACGTGATATAGGAAAGGCAGTCCAACGTTGTTATATTTGTCAGACCTCCAAGGGACAATCTTAGAATACGGGCCTCTACACCTTGTTACCCGTACCTGACGGCCCTTGGGAGGATTTATCTATGGACTTCGTGCTTGGTCTCCCACGAACACAACGTGGCATGGATTCGGTGTTCGTGGTAGTAGATCGTTTCTCCAAGATGGCGCACTTTATTCCATGCAAGAAGACTCCCGATGCAACACACGTGGCGAATCTATTCTTCAAAGAAGTTGTGTGGCTACACGAGGTTCCCAAGACTATTACTTCTGACCGTGACATGAAGTTCATTAGCCACTTTTCGCAAACTTTGTGAACTCAATTCGATACATGACTTCATTTCAGCAACACCTATCACCCATAGACTGACGGGCAGACCGAGGTTGTGAATCGCACGTTGGGAAACCTCCTTCTATATATTTCAGAAGAAACACCGAAGCAGTGAGATTTGGCCTTGTCTCAAGCGGAGTTTGTGTTCAACAACATGGTGAACTGCTCAACAGAAAATCCCGTTCCAAGTTATTTATGGACGAGTCCCTCGCCACACACTAGACTTGGTCCCTCTCGCCCAAGCTCCTAGGTATGAGCATTGCAGCAGAACAATGGCAGACGAGATCATGGGCATTCATGCGAAGGTATAAACTAAGCTATATGCCTCGAACGAAAAGTACAAAGAGCAAGCGGACAAGCATCGACAACAAAAAGTGTTCGAGGTGGGCGACCAAGTAATGATCCATCTGCGCAAAGAAAGATTTCTGACCGAAACATACAACAAGTTAAAAAATAAGAAGATTGGACCGGTACCAATCATCCGAAAGATCAATGACAACGCTTATGTTGTTGATCTTCCAGATGACATGGCGATCTCACGGACTTTTAACGTCGCGGACTTGTTCGAGTATCATGAACCAGCGCATGATGAGAACTCGAGGACGAGTTCTTTTGAAGTGGAGGGGACTGATGTAGAGCGGGTCGCGGACAGTTTCATGGCCAAGATGGATCAGAAAAGGCCCGGTCGACGACAGAAGTGATCCGGACCATCGGACCTTAGATCGGGCGTATCTCGCAATCCGGAAGGAGTTAGCTGACGTAAAATATATGATTTTGGGGTAGAACGAGCTACTTTAGCCAACCAACCCAGCTATGCCGGGTTGCGCCGCCCGGAATTGCGAAAAACCCCTTGATTGACGGTCGTTTCCCTGTTTTAATTTCGTTTTTACTATAAATAGTAAGTTTTAGTTTGATTGTAACTCTTCATCCGTTGGGCTTTAGGAGTTGCGCCCAACGTGAAAAGAGCTTAGAATAATTAGGGGAACGGTTTGGTGAAGCCAAATAGGACACTTACTATTTTTGGCCGAAAACCTTGCGCACTAGTAGACATCACGACCGTCTATAAATAGTAAGTTTACTATTTATAGTAAGTCGCGGATTCTAGGAGTTTGAGTTGTAGTTTGATTATGATTTCTTTCCCATTGCTTGATACCCTTATTTAAAGGGTTGTAAACTCGATTTTAATCATTCATCAATCAATTTCGAATTTATTAGAATTTATTTCTATTTTCTGCTTTCTTCCCTCGTGGATTCGAGAAGTCTCTGTGAGGAGTCCAGAGAAGTTCCGTGGATTCGGAATAGTTATCCTCTTGAGGAAGACGGTGCTCGACCTCACGTCCTCCCCTGCGTCATTTACAGTGCTCTGGCGGAAGCAGTTTGGTCCCATTTCAATATCGCCTTCAGCCTGTCGACCATCCCTAACCAGTCCATCTTCTCTAGGTTGAGTCAGTGGAGGCACGCTGATGCTGCGGGTGGCATCTCTGCTCAGTCCCGGTTTTTTGTGGCTTGCTATATTATGTGGGAGCTCTGGTTGGCTAGAAACAGAGCTAGGTTCAACCTCACGCCTGTGAGAGCAATGGTTACCATTGCCAGGGTGGATTTGTGGATCGGGTGGAGGGCTGGTAGGTTGGCTAGCATCGAACAGGGGAGTAGGGGAGGAGAGCTAGGGAGCCGCAACAAGCTCAGTCTTGGCCTACGGCGGTGGGAGATTATGAGGTGGTCCAAGCTGCCATCCAACTGGATGAAGCTTAATGTCGATGGCTCCTCTCGTGGCAATCTGGGACCCTCTAGGGGAGAGGGAATTCTCAAAAATGATCGCGGGGAGTTCTAGATTGCTTTCTGCTCGCCCTACAGGGTTTGCTCTAACAACCTGGCTGAAATGAGAGCCATGTACGATGGTCTTCTTTTGTCCCTTAACTCGGGATTCTGTAACGTTGAAATTGAATCTGAGTCACAGGTTACGGTTGATGTCTTGTCGGGTGAACCTGCCTTTGGTTGGAGAATCAGCTTTTGGGTCTCTAAGATCAAAGCCCTCATGAATAGGGGAAGTATCACCATCAAGCTCATTAGGAGAGAAGGTAACGGAGGTGTTGATGGTCTAGCACGAATTGCCAGTGCTAATCAATCGTCTGTTGTATACCATCTCTCTCAGCATCTTCCGGCCGACATCCGAGGCCTCATCTTTCTTGATAAAACGGGTCTTGGGACTATTCGCTTGTCTTAGGTGGACCCCTAAAGGGTCGTTCCTATATAGTTTATGATAGGCAGGGCTGTGCTTTTTGTTGTTCTCGGCCCTGCCCGAATTTGTCCAGGCTGTAAACCTCAGTTTTATCTAATGAATCCGGGTTGCCCTTAGAGTTGGGCACCCCCTTTTTTTGAAAAAAAAAAAAAAAAAAACCTAAATTCGAGGAGGCCCTTTGATACCAACTCAGATTCCACTGATAATTCTTCTTCAAGATTTAAGGGATATCTCAATCCTCAAGTTGTTTAGTCTTCTAAAGATGATTTCTTATCATCTATACACTCATTTCATTACGAGGCATTTGCAGACTTTATATACTAACACGTATAGGCAAACTATATAAAAAATATATCTGCAGTTGTAAACCAATACAGTGTTTAGCAATGCATGCCGGTGATTCCATTCGTGTGAGTTACCACTTACCCACAAAGGTTATTTCTCTTTAGAGTTTTGATATCTTGATCATTTCAATGATGATATACCTATTGGATTCAGGTTTACGGTCCTTTGAAAGTTTCTTCTTTTTAATCATAACTAATATTCAAAGATCAAGTTAAAATCTTTTCTAACTGAGAACTTTCTTAATTTAGAACACTTGTAAAGTTGCTTAATTATGTAGTTAAAACTCGAGATCACTAAATCGAGTCCTTGATCACCCAATTGGGTTCTTGATCTTTATATCCGAGCCGGATCGCCTTTTTAATCAAAATTAAGTTGCAGTAATTTCTAGCCATATATATATATCGAGGGTACTAATTGTTACTACTTTGTATCTCGGGGGGGAAATCTAGCTAAGAATATATGGATGCTAAGATCCATCCGATATGACCATCCATTTTCTTGATTTTCATGGATTTGATTAGATGACCCCAAACGGCCTTTGATCGGATGGTTTGATCTAAATCCGGGTCAAGTGGATCTTAAGTTCCTTTGATCTAATCCCTTAATTGATTGATTAAGTCCTCGATTAACGGTTAGATTCACCTGATTGGCATTCTAAAGGTGAAAGTATATTTTCTTATCTTTTCTTAATTTTATATGGCCTAGATCTAATATGATCATAGGCTCTCGGTTGGTCACGATGACCAAGATTACAATTCTCAAAATCTAATCATGGGTGATGAGTCTATTATTATTTTAAGTGTGCGTGGTGGGGCCCACTTAATGGTGCACTTATGACATGTGGAGCCTGACATCGCACCACTCACTTGTGATATTGGATCTACGGCCTGATTATGAACACATTTTATCCTATGGTCGGATCTTATCATAATAGTCATTCATGGGGCTCACTTTAGAAGGTGTGATTTTATTATGTGGAGCCCACCTAAGTTTATGATCCTCCGCTGGATCAACATCATTTTTATTGGAACAGAATCCATATCTTAAGTCATGATTAAATCCTATGAATTTTGATCGTGTGGCGGGGTCCACCTCAAGTCATTATGATTAACCCATTCGTGGTCCACCATATGATCATTAGATGATTGCTAAATCCATTCATTTTTCTTAATAATTTCCAGCTAACATAAATAATATCGCAATTAAAGGGTGATCTAACTTTATCAATCTTGATCACGTGGTGGGGCGCACTTTACCAAGGTACCCTTGACTTGCTCGGCCCACCAAAGGGTCAAGATCACAAATGGCTGTCAAGAGTCCGATTCCCTTACATATCTAAGATGCACGTGTGGTTTATCATATGGTGGTGCACGTGTGGGTGGTGAGCATGACATACGTGTGTGAGTCCATTGGTATGGTCCATTCAATCCAAGACTATCATTGTCATGCTCACTACAAGACTAATTCACTAAAATTAGTACCATGGTAATGAGTAGGTTAAGAGATATAGAATTTATACATTGATAGGGTCGAGGCTGTACATAACATGTGCTCTCATGGGTGTAAGTGTCAAGTGTGTGCATATCACACATGTACGAATTGTATACATATGATCTACTATGATCAAATGGTACCAATGTGAAGCTTATGATGCCAAACGTCAGGGGAAAATGTTTTTAGTTCGCGACCGAAAGTACGTGATGAGAGGGATATATTACATGCATGATCAATTCTTATAAATATATGTATGAATAAACATAATTTCACATGGACTAATAGAATTTAAATCACATTGATCACAAGATCTACTCAAATTAGGTATACTAGACTCACATAGTACCATGATACTCCACTGGATCATGCAAAATCAACTGTTAATCTTGTCCATCGGTGTTCTAAGCTCTTGATCTTCTAAGCTCTTAATCTGAGTCTTTTCTCAAGATCAGGCTAAGAAACCCACATCATTGAGTCCTTTCACAAGATCGGGCTAAGAAACCCACATCATTTCAATGTTAATACATCAGGGAGCACTTTAGATGTGATCATCAGATGGATCATCTTGTCCAACAGTCAATTTTTAGAAATCTTGATGATATGTCCTTTAGATGAGGGTTTTAACAGTAGAGTTGGAGATCCAATGGTAAATCTTTAGTTTAGATAGTCTGGATCGATAATCTATGGTATGGATTTGTGATTCAACGGACAAATTGTCACAAATTTTGGGTTTAAATGATCCGGATGGTCCATTTGATGGTCGATTATAAATAAAATAATCGAAAATATTGTACCCTCAAAATTTCTATATATATTACAGGATCAAAAGGGAAATTAGTGACATCATTCACAGGTTTGTCCACATTTACAGGAAATGCAATTTAGTGGTCGATAATTGGCATGCTTTAAAAGTACAGGGGAGTGTAACAGATTATACCTCAGCAAAGAGCAATTGCCTAAGGAGGTTTGGGGCAGATTGACACTGGATAGAGATGGTAGGGGCTTGAATTCATCAGTGTTCCAGGCCCTCCATCACTAGTATGAGTGATGTCTACTAGCAGGAATGTGGGATGGTTGTTTACTTCCACGGTTCTGCATGTCATCAACATGCTGCCAATTAGGCAATGTCAGGCATCCCAATTGTATTTAAATAATAATAATAATAAAGTGTCAGCATATACACTTGTATACATGATGTAATAGTCCCCTATTACCATTTCCATTGATTAGAGTATGCGTGCTTCTTTCGATACCCATGCAATATAGATACAAATGCATACAAACACACCGACACATAAAAATACGAGGGGACAGAAGATAAGAATTTTAAATATTTTCAAATTATCTGATGGACGGTATTGCATTAGTAGATGCCGCGTATATGTACAATTCAAAGTAATCGATGAAAATCGGGTGTGCGTTTCCTTTAAAAAGCATGTAATAACATTAACAAACATTAATCAGATTATTCTAATATTGTTGAACGTGAATAATTGACTACTTTTCACGTGGATGTGTGCAGTGGATGATTGCCACAATTTTATTTTTAAAACGGTGGTGATTCATTCTCCTCATCCACAATTTTATTTTAAAACGGTGGTGACCCATACTCCCCAAGGGTTCCACTCGTGTACCGCTATCAATACCAGTGTTTTCCTGTGGTGTGGTACACCTGAGATTTGGATCTGCTTCGTTTTTTGATCTCAGCCTTAAAATGAGCTAGTAAAAGTGATGGACAGCATGGATTTGAAAACCATGCATTACGGTGGGCTCTGCATTCATAGAACCCCTGGTCGGTCGTTCCCCGAGCTGCTCACTCTCCCAAGTAGGTGCGTTGTCATAGAAACTCGGAAAAGTCCCGTTAATATTAAAATATCTTGAATTTCCAGACCACATGTTGTTGCATGTGCACGTCTGAGATGGTTTATAAATACATGAGATTTTTGTAACCATAGCTCACGGCAGCGACACCACCTAACCTACAATAGCTCCATGGATTTCCCTCTCCAATTCCAGGCCATTGCTGGCCTTCTTGCCTTAGTTCTTTTCTACAAGCTATCGCTAGCAAAACCCAACAGCAAGATAGCTAAGGGAAAGAAAGCCCCTGAGCCAGCCGGTGGGTGGCCCATCATTGGCCACCTCCTTCAGCTCGCTGGCCCTGAACCGCTCACCCGAACCCTCGGATCAATGGCTGAGAAGTACGGCCCAGCTTTCATCCTACGGCTCGGCACGCGCCGCACGCTTTTTGTGAGTGGTTGGGAGATTGCAAAGGAGTGTTTCACTACCAACGACAAGGTCCTTGCAACCCGCCCCAAGAGCGCGTCCGGTGACCACATGAGCTACAACTACGCCATGTTTGGGTTCTCCCCATATGGAGCCTACTGGCGTGAGATTCGCAAGATTGCCACTCTTGAGCTACTCTGCAACCGGCGGATCGAGTCGCTCAAGCACGTTCGGGTCACTGAGGTTGACATGTGCATGAAGGAGTTGTATGGGCAGTGGGTCCATAACGGGCAGTCCCCGGTTAAAGTTGAGATGAAGCAACAACTGTTCGATCTGTCATTCAACATGCTTTATATGATGATTGTGGGGAAGCGGTTCTTCGGAGGTGCTGTCAAAGACGAGGCCGAGGCAATCAAGGTCCGGAAATTGATGGAGCGAGCATCATATCTTAGTGGGGTCTTCGTCGCGTCTGATGCACTTCCATTCCTTAGGTGGATGGATTTGCAGGGACATGAGCGGGCAATGCAGGACCTTGCTGCTGACCTAGATGAGCTTATGTGGAGCTGGCTTAAGGAGCATCGGGAGAAGCAGGAATCTGGTGCGATGGATGGCGAGCAAGACTTCATGGATGTGATGGTGTCCATCTTAGAGAATGCTCACATCTCCAGTTATGATCCTGATACTATTATCAAGTCAACTTCACTGGTATGACACCTGAATATCCTTATAAGATTTTAATTTTACAGAACTAGGTGGACCGTCTAACATGTGATGGGTCACCTCCCAGGTGGACCATATACCAATATGGTCTGATCAATTCCAGACCTGTTGGACCCATGTTGACCGTCCATTATAAGGCAATTGATTGAAATATCATGATCTTACAACTTGGTATATATACTCTTATCTCCACACTACAATTGATACTTGACGGAGTCAACTTTGGCTGACACAGGAGTGAGCATGAGGTCCATCGCAATCTTCCTCAAGGATAACTACTCTGATTCTACCGAGCTTCTCTGGACTCCTCGTAGAGGCTTCTCCAATCCACAAGAAAATTAGCAAGAAAAATACAAAGTTGAAATAAACGAGTTCATAAGCAATGAGAGAAGTTTTGGAATCAAACTACTACTAAAACACCTCTAAAGCACAAATTACTATAGATAGTAAACTTACTATTTATAGGCAGTCATGTGTCCACTAGTGAGCATCGGTTTTGGCCAAAAATAGTAAGTGTCTTATTTGGTCGAACCATGATATGTTCTCCTAATTATTCAAATTAAGCACCTTTGATATTGGGCGCAACTCCTAAAGCCTGACGGATGAAATGTTATACTGAAACTAAAACTTACTAAAAATAGTAAAAATAAAAATAAAGCTGAATTTCAACCATCGATCTGATGTATTTCACATATTCGGCATCGGCAACCCGGCATAGAGGGATTGGGTGGCTAAGTAGCTCATTCTACCCAAAATCATATATGGTACATCCGATAGCTCATTCCGATTTGTGAGATATGTTTGTTTTAAGTTCTGACGGTCCAGATCACCTCCGCTTCTAATCAAACCTTTTCTGATCCATCTTCGCCATGATGAAACCGTCCGCGATCCGCTCAACATCATCGGCTGAGTCACCAAGATTGCACTCTATCATTCATCCTCTCAAGTATTTTTGTGTCATTTTGCAGATTCTCATTGAAGCTGGTACGGACACAACAGCCGTGGCTCTCACGTGGGCCCTCTCCTTGCTGATCAACCATCCAGATGTGCTAAGAAAGGCCCAAGAAGAGGTGGACACCCAGGTGGGCCACGACCGCAATGTCGACGAATCAGATATCAAGAACCTGACTTATCTACAAGCAATAGTCAAGGAGACTTTACGATTATACCCTCCGGCCCCACTCGCGATACCCCACATGGCCATGGAAGATTGCCAGATCGGTGGCTACCATATCGCAAAAGGCACACAAGTGATGCTGAACCTCTGGAGCCTGCACCGGGACCCAACCATGTGGCCAGACCCGTCAGAGTTCCGACCCGAAAGGTTTTTCACTAGCCATGTGTGGACGTTAGGGGTCAAAATTTCGAGCTGCTATCGTTCGGGTCTGGCCGACGGTCATGCCCGGGCCAGGGGTTGGCCCTCCCTATGTTGAACTTGACGCTGGCCCGTTTGATCCACAGCTTTGATTTCACCGCCCCATCTGGTGGGCCCATCGATATGACTGAAAAATTGCATATCACACTCAACAAAGCCAACGTAGTGGAAGTGGTTCTCACTCCTCGCCTCTCTTCCAAGCTCTACGGCTAGCGGCTTTGGTTGCATGGTTCATCGTATGGCCGAACCTCGTTTGATGGATGTGTGTATGAACAACTAGGGTGCTAACTAATATCATTACTTTTATTAGAATTATGCTTCTTTTTTTTTTTCTTTTTCTTTTTTACGTATTGAGTTCTGTTAATTCCATGTACGAAATGAGAAATAAAGTAGGTTTAAAGGGCATATGATGGATCATATTTATGCTCCAGGCGCATCACAACCATATACGTGGCAGAAGTAGGGCATGGACGCTAATGGAATGATTTATATTTGTACAAACAGTGTCATGGATGGCCCACCGTCAAAGATTACACTGATGGGATGTTTGTGGCTATCCAATCAATAAATCTTTGATATTGCATGTCCACCATACTCAATGTATGTATGTAGAGGTGGGCATTGAGTCGAGTCGGACAAGATTAGGTCCAACTCGACTCGATACAGTTTTTGCAAGTACCTAACCCGAACTTTATCTGATCTGGGTCCGAGTCCAGCGGGCTGACTCGATCCAAACCGATTCCTTACTGGCCTAACCCGAACCGAGTTCGACTTGGTCAGGGAAACCGAGTCGAATCGAGTTGAGTTTGTTTGGTTGATTCAGATTGGGTTGAGTCAAGCCGAGTCAAAAACTTTGGTGCTAGGAAAGAAACATGAGGGAAATCAAGAGAGAGAGGGAGAGAAAGGAGGAAAGAAAGAAGGAGAGGAGGGAAATCCGGAGAGAAAGAAGGAGAGGAGGGAAATTAGGAGAGAGAGGGATAGGAAGGAGGAGAGAAAGAAGGAAGAAAGGAGAAGAAGTCATCTCGGGCTGCAAGTAGGGTTAGTGTTCGAGTAGAAGAAGTGTAAAGGTTTAAAAAAGAGAGAGTAAAATCTGACTTTATACTACCCAATTTCGGTCCGGTCCAGATCAGATCAGATCGAGTTGCCACATGACCCGAACTCGACTCGATTTGGCGTTGGATCCGAGTGGGTCTACTCGATCCGACCCGACCCTGGCTTTCGGTTCGGGTCAGATCAAATCCAACTGATTCAATTGAGTTGGGTCAGATCCTGCCCACCTCTATATGTATGTCGCCACAGATACATGCACACGTTGAAAATCAGATACCTCAAATTTGTGCCCAAACAACGATTTTCGACTAGTTTAGTTGACTAATCAAGATTGTAGAATTAAATCAATTTTTTAAGACAAAACTCTCCAGACAGTTTTGATATTTTCAGCATGTCAAAAACTTTGGTCGATAAGTCAAAGGATTTCGATCGATCGAGCCGACGGGTTGATGTGTTGCATGGTTTTACACAAATTGTTTCTATTTTCATTTTTTCTTAAATAAGTGTGTGTAAACAGGATTAATCAAATACCTCAAATCGGTGCCTAAACAACGGCTTTCGACTAGTTTAGTTGACCAATCAAAGATTATAAAATTAAATCAATTTTTTGGACAAAACTTTCTAGATAGTTTTTGATATTTTCGGCAAGTCAAAAACTTTGGTCGATAAGTCAAAGGATTTCGACTGATCAAGCCGACAGGTCGATATGTTGTGTGGTTTTACACGAAATGTTTCTATGTCCATTTTTTCTTAAATAAGAGGGTGTAAACAGGATTAGGAAAAGATTAAAAAATGTGATTAAGGGTCGAGAGTGTTTCGAAGAGAAGAAAAGCAAAGGTTTTCTTCTTAAGGTTTTGATTGGTAATGTTTTATCTCTTGTATCCTTGTTATTCATAGTGCGTTCTTGCTTTGTGACGTGATTTTTTCCTACAAGGACTTTTCCATGTAAATTCATATTATTCTCTGTTGGATTTGTTTGTGCAATTGTAATTACTTTGCTTGATTTCACTCCGTGTACTTCCACAAGTCCTAATAAGTAGTAATAGAGTAAATGTTGGAAAGCAAATCGAATCTGAAAGCAAGGTATGAATGGAATCTAACACGAAATTCGATGTAGAGAAGTATTCTGGTAAAAATAATTTTGGAATATAGAAAGTTAAGATGATTGGTATCTTAGTTCAATAAGGATTGAATGATGCTCTCCTTGGAAAGTGATCAAAAACTATGATAGAAGAAGAATGAAATTAAGTTAAGAAGACTAATATCAATCTATTTGTGCCTAACAAATGAGGTCCTTTATAGTTTTGTGAGAGAGAAAACTGTAACAAGTACATGGGTGAAATTAGAGAACATTTATGTGAAGAAATCTCTTGAGAATCGTTTGTACTTGAAGCTACAGTTATTCAATCTAAAGATAGTAGGGGAGCTGACGTCGAGGCCCACATTAGTAATTTCAATAGTTTGTTTTACAAGTTGTTGGATGCAGAAGAGACGATAAAAGATGAAGATCAGGCATGCATATTGCTGAACTCTCTTCCAACTTTTTATAAGTCATTTAAAGACTCTTTACGCACTGGTAGAACAACTATTAGCGTTGAGACCGTTATTTCAGCCCTTCAGTTGAAGGAGATGAGAAAGAAAAATGGTGACGTGGGTGCTTCTACGGATGTACTAATTAGGAGGGGGAAAAATTCTGAGTGATATAGTGGATCTTCACAATCGAGATTTAAATCTAAGGGTAAGGGCAAATGAAAGTTGAAGTGTTAGAATTGTGGCATAACAGAGTACATGAAGAAGGATTATAAGAAATATCATAAGTTGAGAAATGTGAATTTAGAGAGTTCTTTCAGAAATATCGGCACTGCAGAATCCAGTGAGGAGGTGAGTGGTAGTGACATGCTAACCGCATCAAAATCTGAGTATTTCAATGGAAAATGGATTTTAGATATGGAGGCTTCGTATCACATGACCCCCCATAGGAGCTAGTTCACCAGTTACAATGAGTGAGATAGTGGCTAAGTGTTTATGGGCAATAATATGCTTGTAAAGTGGATGACGTTGGATCGGTATGTATCAAGATGTTTGATGACATGGAGTGTATCTTGACCGAAGTGAGACACGTTCCTGATTTAAGGAAGAGCATGATATCTCTAGGTACACTCGAAGCACTAGTGTGCAAGTACACCAAGTTCGATCGTGTCCTTAAAGTTTTAAAGGAGGCACTCATAGTCATGAAGGTGTAAAGGAATGGAAACCTTTATAGATTGATTATGAGTATTTCATCTGGTGGAGCTACAATGTCTTTAACGGATTCCACGTCTGCACGTATGTGTCATACACGTTTGGGCAGCATAAGCGAGCGGGGCATGAATGTACTTTTTTACCATTATTTAATTCTAGTATTTAAATGCATTGATTTTAGCATATGCGAGCATTGTATATATGGTAAATAATCAAGGTTGTCTTTTAAGTCTGGAAAATATGTTTATAAGAGGGTTATAAATTATGTGTATTTTGATGTATGGTGGTCGTTGCCCATGGTTTCTGGTGAATGGTCATCATGGATTGTTACTTTTATTGACGAGTATTCCAAAAAAGTGTGGGTTTATTTTATAATAAATAAATTCGATATTTTCACCAACTTCAAACAGTGGAAGGCGATGGAGGAAAAATAGTCAAGGCGAAAAATAAAATTATTGAGAATAGAAAACGGTGGTGAATTCACTTATAGGGAATTCAATCGATTTTGTAAAGATGAAGGGATCGTTAAGAACAACACAATGCACCATAAACCAGAGCAGAATGGTGTAGTTGAGCGGATGAATCGACATATCTTGGATATGGCCGATGCATGATGAGCAATGTTAAGTTGGGCAAGGAAATGTGGACTGATGCCGTTAACATGCCTTGTTACTTGGTGAATCGGTCTCCTTCTACAGCTATTGATTGTGAAAATTTAGAGGAAGTGTGGAATGGTCAACAAATAGATTACTCGGGGATGTGAGTATTTGGTTACGATGCTTACTCTCACGTACTATTAATTGAGAGAGATAAGCTAGACTAAATGGCTAAAAAGTACATCTTTGTCGGTTATATTGGCGGTGTCAATGGGTACATGTTATATGACTAGTTCACACAAAAAATCATCTTTAGATATCAAATTCGACAAATTATTCCATAAGGATGAACACTAGTAAGTAGAAAATTCGGCTAAGTACGTTTAGATAGACAGAGATAAGGCATGAGCTAATACTGAGACATAGACAGACGTACATGAGCAGATAGAGCAGCTACCTGTGAGAAGGAATCTACCAATGGATCGCAGATTACCGACGAGATACATGGATGACTCAAATGTCGCATTTGCCCTTATTATGGATGATGGGGATCCATCTACTTTTCAAGAGACTCTTGATTATGCATATGCCAAAAAGTGAAAATCAGCGATACATGATAAGATGGACTTTTTGTACAAGAATAAGATGTGAGATCTAGTGGAGTTTTCCTTTGGCCGTAAAGCGATCGGTTGCAAGTAAATCTTCAAAAAAAACATGATAAGTACAAGGTAAGGTTGATAGTGAAGGGATATGATCAGAGATAAGATATCGACTTCAATGAGATATTTGGACCTGTGGTGAAGTATCTATCAGATTTGTATTAGCGTTGGTTGCCCAGTACAATCTCCAGTTGGAACAAATGGATGTGAAGACTGCTTTCCTGCATGGAAAATTGGAAGAACAAATTTACATGACGCAACCAAAAGGCTTAAAAACACAATGGGCAGGGAATAATGATTGCATATTAAAGAGGTCGTTGTATGGCCTGAAACAGTCACCTAAAAAGTGGTATAAGAAATTTGATTCTTTAATGATAAGTCAGAGGTTTACCAAGAGTGAGTATGATCATTGTGTTGATTACAAGACGTTGAGTAATTAAAAATTCATTATCTTAGTATTGTATGTTGATGACGTGCTTATCATTAGTCATAACATATTTGAGATCGACATATTAAAAACTCGTCTATTAGGGACATTAAAGACGAAAGATCTAGGGACTGAAAAGAGGCAGGAAGAAAAGCAAGCTATGGTATAGGATGAACAAAACAAAGCCGGTCAACGTTCCCTAAGCGGGTCATTTAGGTTTTCTTCTTAGTAGTGTCCTAAAATAGATAAAGAAAAACATGTTATGTCTCGTGTGCCTTATTCAAGTGCGATTGGCAGCTTAATGTATATCATAGTTTATATGAAACCAGATATTTTACATGCGTTACGTGTTGTTAGTAGATACATGTCTAACCTTGGTAGGCAACACTAAGAGGTAGTGAAATGACTACTTTGATATATTTAAGGTACGCAGGATTGACATTCGAAAAATCAAGGGACAAGTTAGTAAGCTATGTGGATTCAGATTACGCGGGCAATGTGGATAATAGAAGGTCGACTTCCGGTTACTTGTTTGTATTAATAGGAGTGATCAGTTGAATTCAAAGCTTCAGTCTATGGTGGCTTTTTTACAACCAAAGCTGATTATATGGCAGTGACAGGAGCATTTAAATAAGCAGTTTGGTTTAGAGGAATTATAAATCAGTCGGGTCGTTAACAAGAAGCTGTGCCGGTTAATTGTGACAGCGAAAACACGATCAATTTGGTTAAAAAATCTATTTATTATTTTACAACTAAACATATTTATATGTGTCATCATTTTATTCAAAGGGAAAGCACAAATATCAACTTGGATTAAAAAAAAACTTATTCCATCCTAAGAAGTTTTTAATTGGAGGTGTTTAATTCCTACTATTTCTATGATGGGGTCTACTTAGCTTTCAATCTGCCTCATTTTGCAGTTTTTTTTTTCTTAATTATTTGACAAAATAGATAGATGGCGTGGATAAAATAAATACATTATGGTAGCGTCACATAGCTCCTAAGTACCGAGTCCGTACTGGAAGGAGTAGGATGCAATCCCCGTCCGTCGTTTTCCATTCTAGTCCGAACCGCTCTTACATCTGTGGTTACTATTGCAAACTTAGAGCCACTTGGATGGATCTTTCACAAGATCCAAACCGTCCATTACAATGCCTCATTTTAACTAATTAATTTAAAATTCATGATCCAAAGAGGCTAATTTAGGCACACTACAGGAAACAGTTGGGATGGAACGCCAACCATTAGTTTTATTTTGGGCCCACTGTGGTATCTATATGCTATCCAATTCATTCATAAGATGTCCCTCGTGAGGATGAAAAAACTATCAGAAACATGGCATTCCAAAATTCAGTGTGCCATACCATGGTAATTTATGAATTTTAGATATAAGGTTTTTGGGATGACCCACTTGAGTATTGAACAAGCCCGAGCTTGGCTTTTTAAAAAAAATTAATTTTTATCAAGGCAAGAAAATGGTTAATGTGCCCAATGGACGGCGTGGATTCTATGCAAGTTGAGCCATTTCTCCCACGTTAGTGAGAGTAACCCCGGTTGGTAGGTCATATTGCCCAAGGTACCCAAGAGTTTTCCAAATACAAAGGCTCCAGTGCCGGACGCGAATTGCATACAGACCTGCCAGTAGCCACTCGCTGCTGGAATGTGTTATGTGGGTCCACTATCATGTATATGCATGTTTTATCCACTCCATTCTTCCATTTTGGATCATTATTTTTTTAGCATGATCCCAAAAATAAGGTAGATCCAAATATTGGGTGGACGACACGGTATAAGACAGTGGTAATTAAACGGCCACCATTAAAAACTTTTTAAGGCACACTGTAATGTTTACTTGCCATTCAACCTGTTTATTAGGTCACAAAGACCTGGATGAAGGGAAAACAAAAATGTTACCATGATCCAAAACTTTGGTAAACCCTAAGAAGTTTTTAACGGTGGGTGTTCAATCACTATTACTTCCTATGGTGTGGTCCACTTAAGATTGAGATCTGTCTCATGTAAAAATGACTGGATGACGTGGATAAAACAACATTATGGTAGGAGTACTCGCAGAGTTCTTTCAAATAGCACATGCTACGGACCTGGGTGTTGTGTGCTACGCTACCAATCTGAATCCCTCACCATATATGCCAGCGTGGCAAACATGAGAAATATCCAATCCGTGAGTCACGTGGATCTCATCATGCAGGTGCTATTTCCAAAAGATAAAAGTGGTGCACTTGGCAGGCGTGCCATGCTGATTATTCTGTTTCTCTATTCAACCTGCTCTGCCCATTTTCCATTGTTCCTACTTTTATGAATGAATGTGATTGAACAGTGAGGTGGGCAACAACATCGTGGATAAGGTGTGAGGGGAATTCCACCCTTGATTGTGTGCGGCCGACCATGTTGGGCATACTGAATCTAGTGGTCTCCCAAAAAAAATAAAAAATCAGGTTATTCTTCTGAAACTCAGGTGGGACTCTTTGAAAATAAGGGTGGGTGTCCTCTCCCACCTTTTTCCTAGTACTTTGGCCCATTAGAGTTTTGCATCATGCTGATCTTCTGGCCCAAGGGCGAATTCGAGGCTATGCATCCAATCCACGGATTGGATGTGATACACACACAACAAGGGCCCCATATTTCACCTGGTACTACCGTTGCGCACCTCTCTTTATTTATTATTATTATTATTATTTATTTATTATTTTTTTATAATAAGAAAGTAGAAATTGTTCCACTAATCTTTATTAACAAAGACCTGGAATATACAGCCATTTGGATAGGACCCAACAAAAAGGTTACAGCCCCGCCTATCGTATAAGGCAGCTACACATGCCTATACAGGAAAAACAGAATAGATGCCCAATCAGAAGGGACCTTGAAGCACGTCAGCAGCAAGAGAAGAGGCAGACATAAGCGGCTGACAAGCCCAGGAGGACTCCATTAGAGGTTGAGAAAACAAAACAGGCCCCGCAGCCGCTTAACCTGCGCATGACAAGACAAAGTTGAAAAATAGAGCTGAAACAATCACCTCAAGCATGGTTTGGGTGGTTCAGTCAAGCAATGAAGAAGTATGGCTTCTATCAAAGTAATTTGGATCATACATTATTTCTGAAGGACCAACAGGGCAAGGTAGCAGCTTTAATCGTATATGTCGATGATATGATCATCACAGGGGATGATACAGAGGAAATCGCTAAGCTTCAGAAACAATTGGCAACCGAATTTGAGATGAAAAATTTGGGAGGACTTAAATATTTTCTGGGAATAGATGTGGCTAGATCAAAGCAATGTATATTTCTTTCCCAGCAAAAATATATATTGGATTTACTATGCAATGTTGGAATGTTGGATTGTAAGCCAACAAACACTCCAATTGTTCAGAATCACAAGCTTGGAGAATATCCAAGCCAAATGCCAACAGACAAAGGAAGATACCAGAGGTTAGTTGGGAAACTTATTTACTTCTCACATACCCGCCCTGATATTGCTTATGCAGTAAGTATTGTAAGTCAATTTATGCACCAACCTAGTAAGAATCATATGGAAGCAGTGGTCTGGATTTTGCGATACTTAAAATCCTCCCCAGAAAAAGGGCTTATGTTTTCAAAAAATAACCATCTCAGAGTTAATGGTTATACAGACGCAGATTGGGCGGGGAACACCATAGACAGAAGATCCACCTCCGATTATTTCATGTTTGTTGGGAGGGAATCTTGTTACATGGAGGAGTAAGAAGCAAAAGGTGGTGGCATTATCAAGTGCCGAAGTAGAGTTCCGTGGAATGGCTAAAGGACTCTGTGAACTTTTATAGCTCAGAAGACTTCTAACGGAAATTGAATTTGCTCCTACGTCCGAGATGGATCTTTTTTGCTATAACAAGGTAGCTATCGCAATTGCTTACAATCCTACCCAGCATGATCGCACTAAACACGTGGAGATTGACAGACATTTTATTAAAGAAAATCTCGTAGCTAAAATAATTCGGTTTCCATTCTTGAAGTCCGAAGATCAACTAACGGATATTCTTATAAAGGTCGTATCAAGTAAAGAGTTTTACAACTCACTAGACAAGTTGTACATTGAAGATTTGGATGCTTCCACTTGAGGGGGAGTGTTGGCGTAAGTTATCAATTAAGAGATTATAGGAAAAAAATCAAATCAAAGATATTCTAGTCCTGAAAATTTGTATAGCATAATCTATATAGCTAAGAATAGCGTGTCAAATCTCTATATAAATGTATACAATACCTTTGTGAATCATGAATGAGAAAAACACTGAAAAGCAATTGTGACATTTAGTTGAGATGAGAGGTATTCTTAGGAATCTTAGTGCTCCAACTATAAAATGTCAACAGTCTTCTCCTATTATTCATCATGTGAAATCGTGTCTTTTCTATTGCATTTAAATACATTGTTTCGATTAAATTGCATTCATTAATTTGTGAAAATGATCAAATTATAATTAGTTGAGCATTCTCATTGTTGCACCATTTACTTCACATTTAGGGCATGTTTGAAATGATGTATTTCATGAGCATTGTAGTGTATTTTACATTTTTTTTTTTTTAACATTAATTACATACCAAAGTAATTTGTAATGGAAGGGAGGCTGAATGGTTGTGACAATGGAAACTCTTAAGGATAGAAAACGAGACGAGACTTTGTGGGTCCCACCATGCTCTATATTTTTTATCCACACCGTCCATTCATTTGGCCAAATCATTCTAGGGCATGCCTCCAAAACTGAGGCTGATCCAGAGCTCAAGTGGACCACATCACATAAAGAACATTTAATGGTTAGTAGTCAATCTCCATTGTTTTTTATAGTGTGGTCCACTTGAGCTTTGAATCTACTCATTTTCAGGTCGATACCCTAAAATGATATGTGCTAATGAATGAATGGTGTATATATATATATATATCATGGTGGGGCCTACGAAGTTTTTGCTTTAAAGTATGTGTTATATCATGAAAATTGATCTAGGAAAGTTCCCCTTAGTTTAGTTAGAGAAAATACATGTAAATGCATAATTTCAAACATGTCTTCAATGAATATGCTTGTGCCATCTCTGAATGTTGTAGGGAGAAAAATAAGCTTTCTGAATCTATACGCTTAATGCATTACACCACAAAGGGTCAGTGACCCATACTTGACAAATGTTCTTATAAAGATAAATACCAAAGTTAGCAAATGCTGGTAGTGGTTTGCAATTGTACGTTCTTTCATATCTTATACTTATTATACTATGGATTTAATTGCTTAGCTTGTTTACTTAGACCTTTTACTTTACATTTAATGTATGAGTTTGTGTAATTTCTGAATATCCGTGTAAGAAAAAGAAACATTCGAAATTTGTATATACTTTAATTGTATTATATTTTATTTGATTTAAAAATGAAAAAAATAATGAATTATATTGATTTTAGAAGGTATAAAATGTGTTTATGAGGTGTACGATGGATTATGATGATTTTAGATAATATAAAATATGTTTATTAGGTGTACGAGCATAGCCATAGCCTTAAGGCTCCAAATTCACCAAAATTTAGCAGTTTTCTTTCAATAGACAAGCAAAATTCGATAGCTTAGGTTTGTCGATTGTTAAAAAATTACTGTCCAAAGTGACGGCTCGGTGCTGTTGAATATACATCCCAAAATGACAACTTCAAACTGTCAAATTTGGTCTCTGCCGACAAACTCATTTGATGGTTACCTTTAAGCCGCCAAAAAATAATCGGTGGGGTATTAGTGGTTCAGAACTGCTAAACTATTTTTCCTCTAAGACTTTTAATTGACCGCTCGTCCAAACTGATGAAAACCTATCATGTGGTTTCTAGCAATTGAATTCCTTTTTCAACTTCATAACATTGGACAACACTTTTCAACGCCTATGTTGAACAAATTTTTTAAAATTCTACCGCCATGGGCCATCGAATTAGAACCTTTTTCACATACTGTGATTCATTCCACCTTGGGATCAGCTTCCTAAAATGAGCTGTTGAAACATATAGATGGAGCGGATATAACACATATCATAGTGGACCCCACAAAGCTTACACTACAAGAAAACTGGCGGTCAAAATTGCTGGCAAAGGCCGAGAAAACCGCCGGTAAATCCTTTGCCCGTGGTTAGCTAACAGCCGGTAAAGCCTTGGTCGGTAAAGGCTTTACTGGTGGTCAGGACCTTTATTGACGATTGTGCTGGATGCCGCTAAATCGACAGTTTTTGCTACACTACCAGAAAATTAGTCAAAAGCTACGGATAAAATCCGTAGCTAAAGATGATTAGCCCACAGTGCGACCGTATCCATAGAGCAAATCTTTCTCATTAAATAAAAAAAAAAGTGAAATTGAAAACAAAAATATAGCAGAAATGTCTAAGAAACATAGATTGCAAGACAAAAATAATGGATTCACTTACCGAAGGAGTAAAGCCATTAAATGGATTTTTCCCTGCTTTTGAATCTGCTAATAATTCCTAGCATTTCAAATATATGATGTCAAACCACCTGGATAGCTTGAATTAAGACAAGTTACCTATAGAAAAGAGCTACTTGACATCAATAAGCAGATATGTGAAGAGTATTAACAATCTTGCTGGCAGGTACAGAGCAATGTAGGTTTCCATAAACCCATCAAAATCAGTTTGGTCTTCTACCAGAAATTTGTGGTCAGCAAGGCTTCCAAAGATAAATTTCAAAATAATAATAATAATAACAAAAATAAATGTTTGAGT
Source organism: Magnolia sinica (assembly GCF_029962835.1). Classification (NCBI taxonomy): domain Eukaryota; kingdom Viridiplantae; phylum Streptophyta; class Magnoliopsida; order Magnoliales; family Magnoliaceae; genus Magnolia; species Magnolia sinica. Next base: position 4,173,521 of record NC_080583.1, on the reverse strand, counting down.
GAGGAAAATGGAAGGTTAAAAGTTGTAACCGATGTTAAACTTTTGCTGCTTCGACTTGGAAATTAACAAAGACCATTTAATATTTCCAGGATACAATAGCTGAGTTGTAAAAATATATTGAGAATGCATGGAATACAAGGTTCTAAAAGGCGATTATACGAGTGAAGCACTCAGCTATTGAAAGGGAATGGAAACGGACTTGTTATTTGGGAGATTCTTCAAGGGAAGCACTTAGCCTAACCAGTCAGTTCTAACCTACAAAACAAATCTTAGCCATTAGCCACTGTTCCAGGGTTTTATTTTATTTTATTTTAAAGATAAGAACCAAGCAGTAAAAATAACCATTGTAGCAAACACGTCTAGCTAATATCATCTCAAATCCTAGGCTTTTCCATCTAAGCTATCACTCTCTCTCTCTCTCTCTCTCTCTCTCTCTCTCTCTCTCTCTATCACATACCCATCTCAAAGCATTTCAGAAAGCCAAATGGAACAAGTGAACGAAAAACAAACCTAACAAAACCTCAGGGAACAAAACCTTGCTCAGCGCAACCTCCTTGCTTCCCTTTCAGACTCGACCAGGGTAAGGATGTCGCCTTCCCTGACAAGACCCTTCACATTCCTCATGATGAGTCGATTCTGGTCATCTAGGAACTTGACCCTGACCTGAGTTACTTGTCCTCTTAAACCTATGCGGTCGATCACCTTCACCATCACTGCAAGCTTTACTTGAGAATCCATTTTGCAAGCTGCGCACGCTAGAGAGACGGAGAGAAGAATGCGAGCGAAGTTGCTGCTTTGCTTTTGAGTTCTTCCAGGTTATTTCGTAGATACATCTACTCCAAATATCAATCTTATGGTAAAAGTTGATTACAAATTTGTAAAAAAAAATAATTCCACATGAATTTATATCCGAAAGAAAGAAAGAAAGATGACTTTTAGTTATCATGAAACACAATGGAACCACATGTTCTTACTTCCAGCATTTTGAAAACTTCCACATGATTTCATTAAGAAAATTTTAGATTTAAACAAGACTTGAAAAAAGGAAGGAAAGAAAAATCAATTTAGTCACAATTCAGTCGAACTTGTTTAAGATTCAGTCCACTTGACTAGTCAAAACTCATAAAACTTGAAAAAAGAAAACTCGATGAAACTCAACAAAACTTGAATCTGCTCGCAATGTCTCAAAAACCAGAAAACCCAAATAGAAAATAGAGATTAAAACATTACAAAGAACAACAACCTCACTTAGAACCATAAATTTTCTATTAACTGTTTCATGTTTTATTTCTTCATTATCCAAACATCTCTTCCACTCCATGAAAAATTCTACTATCACCCAAATAAAGAACACTGAGTGAATTGCTATACTGACAACTAGTAGTATCAAATCCATGAAAGGTTATGAGCATGCAAGAACCCAGTTTAAAGCAAGAGACGACTGCACCAATATAATCAAAAGGGCAATCAATACAATACAAACGTTCCATAATTTCAGGAAAAGTAGGATGATCATAGAGTACAATATCAATTCAAGTTCTTCAGATTGAAAGATGCACATGGCATTTTGAAGAAATTCTAGAAAGATTAATGATTTAAAAAAAAAAAAAAACACTATACATCTATACCCACAACCATACACTCAAAACTATGATGTGCTAGGTTTCAAAAAGGCAAAAGACATTACATAATTTCTTAATGAAATGTACACTTGGAATAGTATCTCACCTGGTAATGCAAGTCCCTAAAGAAAGGTAACAAATACCCCCCCCCCCCCCCCCCAAAAAAAAAAAAAAAAAAAAACAACAATAAAACATGAGAATAATATTGTCAGAATATAGTATTGGACTTTGAATTTATTTACATCAATAGTGATGAAAACAAGTTCAGCAGTTACTTCTAGCCAACGAATTTCTAAATTCAAACACAAACAAAACCATTTTTTGACGATGTTTTGGAGTGTATATGAATCATGTAAAAGAGAGTTATGGAAGCTTATAGTTTAAAAAAGCGTGAGGCACAGGCAAGCCATAATCCTCATGATAACCTTTTTCTTTCTAAATTGATTAAGAACTTGAAGAAAAATAGCAATAATAAATTAAAGAAGATAGGAATTAAAGTTTAAAATAATTTGCATAACCGTCAACCTCATGTGAGAAAGCATGCATAGCATTTCTCCTTCAAATCATTATGTTCACAGCTATAATAGTAGAGTCACTTTAAGGTTAACTTTGACATTGGTAAGTTTTAAGAAACAAATTATTTGGTAGCAAGACACGCCTCTCACAAAACATGTGCCCTTTTAAAGGAAAATGTTTGAGAAAGGAAAGCAAGTTTGACTGACATGTCATAGGATATTCTAAAGAGGAAATTTCAATAATGATTGTAATTGAATGTGAAAACAGTAATAATTAAATATCCACAAAATAAGATACAAATATCCTCAAGCTACAAGATTATGACCAGTGCTTTGCTAAATGTCACTGGTAAAGATTAAGACAATGTTGTGTTTACTAACATGCAAAGACCACTAAGAAAAAAATACTGAGTTCAAGCATGATTAATGACATAAATTTTAAGGGGGCACAAGTTAAATAATATGAGAAGATAGATAAGTCTGCACTTGAACACTTGATCTGATTCAACAACTGTAAATAGATAGATTAGATGATATGTTAATAGTTGGTCTCTGCAAGAAATACTTTAAGAAAACATTTGGAATCAAACTTCGGGAGGCTTTGATGATATGTTAATAGCTAGTATTAAAGCCAAGGCCACTTTTAATAGCTGCACATTATCACTCTTGAAAGTTAAGGTCTAATGCATACCATGTCTATTTGCCAGCTGCATTATATGCTTTTCTGATTTCTTTCAAGCATTTCTTTGATGTCATAAGACAATGTAGTCCAGCTTCTATCATTATTAATACCCAACTTTTTTTTATTAGCAATAGGAAAATGGACTCGCCATTCTTCCATAGATCTGTTTGGGCATGTTGCACCTGTGAATTGTGATATGCTACTGATCTGGAATGACTACTGTAGGACTACAAAAGGAATGCTTTTATGGAGGCAGATTTGAGATGTTCAAACACCTTACAAAGCATGGAGAAAAGGTTGCGCGTTGCTTGTCATGCTCCTGATGCAAAAGTTGATCGTGTTGTCAAAGTAAGTTGTTCAAAAAGAATAAATACCAATGCTGAAGAAAGCAATACCAATGCTGAGGAAATCACAATCTAGTTATTTCCACTTTACTAATCTAACAATTGCAGTTAATTTCGATACTGTATCCAAACATAAACATAGAGAATACTTGAAACTGAAAGTCAGCCGAAAAGGTGTAGGCAGATCCGAGACAGATCTCAATGCATATGAGTCCATAACTGAGCTTATTTCATCAAAATCTACGAACCACAACAAATTCAATAAAAACTTTTCTCATGAACTATATATATATATATATTAAAAAAAATCTATCCAAAAAAAAGGAACCAAACATATACTTCAACATCAGTTTTCATTTTCCTCATGAATTTTAACATAAATTGAATAATCTTCTCAGATCTAAGGATTTGAAGCGAAAGAATTACCAAAATCTCGACATCAAACACAAACGCAAAGCAAATCTCCTTCGATTCATCGAAAATAACAAAAACAAAACAATCCACAACATGAAAAGGAAGAGAAATTTGAATATTGTTATTCATTCTTCCTTAATTTTAATAGAAATTAAACAATTCCTTTTCATATATAATAGTGTTAATTCCATAAAACCAATGTTTTCGATTTGTGATGGGTAAACTGCTAAGCTACTTTAGAATCTTAGTTTATTTGGGATCCTTAAACTGATTGGAATTTACCAAGATGTCAAAACCGGTACTATGAAATTTGTTTCCCATCTTTCAAAAAAAAAATATATATATATCACTATTTGGATGTCACCAAAATGCAGAGAGCACATCCCACCACCTGCACTATGGCAGAGAACACCCAAAATTTTTGAAAAAAAAGTAATAGCATACCTGATAACAGGTTTGCCACATGAAAAAGCAAGTGGCTGAGAAGTTAAATAAAAGAAGGTGACTACCACAATAGTGTAGTCCTCCAGCACCATGTATGAAGAGAAGGAATGTGTGACAATATGGATGTGGGCAACTTACTTGTAAATGACGATTAATTGGCAGTGAGCTATTGCTGCCTCCGATAAATCAGTAGATATTTCAAAAAACCCTGAACACAAAAGTAAGGTGTAAGTATAGACTTTGAAAACAACCCACCATATTAATCATAGTATCGAAAACAATAGAACACAAGATCTGTGAAGATCAAAAAGAGGAGATAATGGAGAGTTAGTAATGAATTAAACTACATAAAACTATGGACATCGAACCCATCGGGTCATCAAATGGAAAACCGGTCATGGACCCCACTTTCAGAAATTGGAATATCCGACTACAATTTCTCATCAATATATCTAGGCATGTGAGACCCATGCATGTTATTCAAATAGAACATACCATGGATTCATTGTACCTCTGAGTTAACTCAGTTGAATTAGCATTTTGCATTCTTGGTGCACATGAAGCATGTTGAAAAACAAGAGGAACTGAAATTACTTGACGATGCCGAATATGAGAGAATGCTGATTCTGTTTCACTCCTATTTGATGGATACATAGAATATGAATTTCCAAGACCTGTACATACAGTTAGAATAGTTTAATCAATGACATGAGAAAAGCAAACTTGAAATTTCAGGTGAAATTAACAGTGTCCATCCTAATCTGGATTCATATTCACATGAAGGGTGATAATGCGTGACTTTGACTAAGATTTCTTCCTAAAACCCATTCAAGGAATTTTCAATAGGTTCATTTCTACATGCATTTAAATGAAGAACTAGATATGCTTGAAATACCAACTATCAGACAATATCGCTGTTGACCCCTAAATAAATCTTAACAGAGATGTGACTGCTTTTAGTTTGTGTATGTAGTTTAGGACGTAAGAGAAGGATCCGTTAATAAGACAAAGCTGTTGTTGAGATCTGTGCAATCCATTACTGTACTTCTTCCATTACAACCCAGCATGAGCCCCACATCTCCACATAAGAGCTGAACATCAAAGTAGTCCAAATGGTCTACAATACTATTCCGAGTCATGAACATACAAAACAAAACAAGTGAAAGCCTAGAGCGGCATTGTATGATGAAGTCATGCGGAAGAAAAGAGAGATGCATGCCCGCTAAAAGATGGGTCTTCAATAGTACAATCACAAACCTTCTTGACTGTATGCATCAGGCTTCCCAATCCCATTTTGTACAGCTACACCTGAAAGTGTAGGGGAATGAGATAGCAGATCTTGTAGCAAAATGGATCAGATGTGGAGCACAAAAAACAATATAAAAAAGGAACCATTGATATATTCAACTTTGAATACAAGGGCTTATGAGCCATTAATTACTTTTGTAACTTCTAATTGAAAGGCTCCACCTGGAAAATTTGGAAGCAACAAGCCATTGAAAAATGAAGACAAGTGTTCCAAGAGAGACTATCAGCACATATTCTTAGGCTGCAACATCCACATCTCACTTACTTTCAAGCTCCCTCCTTCCCTCTTAGTGCATTTGGTTGTACTACCAAATCATGGTTGGTGGAGCTTCCATGGCGTTTAGGGCAGTCTGGAAAACAGAAACTATATCATTGAGGGCCTCTCTTTCCATGGATTTCTGCTAACTAGGCTTTTAATTCGGTCAGAGTTCATCCTCTTGGCCTTGCAAACCCAGAACACCCAAATGTACTCTTTAAGTCTCAACACATATTGTTAATGCATTGTATCAACCTTGAAAAGAAGGAGCACTTGTACCAACATTTCAACCTCATCAAGATTTCTTAATGCTCCACAAATATAAGATTTCTTTATATATATATATATATATATATATATATATATATATATATATATATATATATATATATATATATATAGTTACAAATATAAGAAAATACAAGTAAAAATGAAAATATTGGAAGAAGGTATGCAAGGTATCAAGCAAGGCAACGTAAGGATCCATTGGGTAACAATTGCATTATCTCTTCATCTTTTTCTCCTATTCTCAAAATCCATGCTTGGTTGCAATTGGAGCATTAATGCCAGGAACTTCCCTTCGAATTGCATTTTTAATGATAAGTAAGTTCTCTCATATGCATCTAATATTGAACTAACTCACTAAGTTGTTCCAGTGTTGATATATCATCATGTAGGAACTGGACACTTAGAATGACTAAGATGAGAAGCAACAATAGCTGGTGAATGCCAACACTATGTGTGTTTTGGGCATGACACCCATTTATTGCTTTTGTGCAGGAATGGGTTCATATCTTTTGGAGACCCTAAATGATCGTTATAGAAAAAAGCTTGTTCAGACATATAGTGTATTTCCCAATCAGATGGAGACGAGTGATGTTGTGGTCCAGCCATACAACTCACTTTTGACTCTCAAACGATTTACTCTAAATGCTGATTGTGTTGTTGTTCTTGACAACACTGCACTAGACAGGATTGTTGTGGAACGCCTTCATCTAAGTAATCCTACCTTTGCATAAACAAATTCATTGGTTTCTACTGTAATGTCCACAAGCACTACTACTCTTCGGTATCCAGGATACATGAACAATGACCTGGTTGGTCTTCTTGCCTCTTTGATCCCAACTCCAAGATGTCATTTCCCAGTGACAGGGTATACGCCACTCACTGTGGAGTGTCAGGTTCGATTTCAAATATAGTAGGAGGTCTACTTCCTAATGTATTTGGAGTAAGATGATAGCCCAGGTTACATACATCCTTAGATGACACTATTTTATTTTTAACATGACTAAGAATATAAAATAGTGGAAAGAAATTCTAGTCATTGTGTAATATGTTGACACTCAAAACTTCTAGCACTAGAATGGAGAAAGAAAACAATAATATCTGAGTCCAAGTAGAGACTCACTACCATTGCTTGCTCTTGTCACTCTCCCGTGGTTGCTTGCCTGGCATCGCTGTAGGGCAATCCAAACTGATCAGTGGGATTTTTCCCTATGGCTCATCCATGGTGAGGACTACTTGATGAATTCTGGTTCACCATGTCATGAGGCATAAGGGGTGAGCAACAAATGATAAGCAGTGCTAGAGAAATTTGTCTAACTGTACTAAAAAAACAAGAAGGAAAAGAACAAGATAATAACATATTAGAGGCAATTACCACGATTACCATAAGGAACTCAGGAATCCAACAGGAGAAGACAAACAACTCACCCAAGCAAGCTTGCATTTCCAGGCATTGATGCAATCCCAATGCCTGCAGTTCCACTTGTATCTCTCGTCGTTAACTATGACCAAACACAGTAGAAACCAATGAAAACTCAGTATACAACAGAGAAGAATTGATAAACCATGTAACATTTCCAATTAAGAAAAGATTTTACAGCTAGAATCTCCTGCATAGAAATAGTAACATTTCTCACAAAAGCTAACAAATCAAGCACAACACAAGAAAACAATATGGTTTATTTACTTTAAGCACCCATATGTTTACCAATCAGGCCCATTGGATATGCATAATCCTCCAATCTCATGGGCCACCGATCCAAACAAAGCAGTCTATTTGATCAATGATGACCCACCAACTTCAACATCTTATGTAATGCATAACCAAATGTATGCTACAGGCTCATGGACTAAGATATCAACATCTTCATGCAAATGGACCTCTGATACATGACTGTCTTCTCTTAGACAACACCTCTATACCAATCCACAATTAGGGAATTGACACTACAAATCCCTAATTAGGGATTTGAAACTCAAAAATTCCTAATACACAAATCATTGCATAATGTTACTTGAAGGATTAAAAAATGCCCAAATTGATATGAATAGATAAGGGGAGAGAGAGAGAGAGAGAGAGAGAGAGAGAGAGAGAGAGAGAGAGAGACCTGATGTTACAGTAGAATGCTCCTTGATGTGCAGTAGATCGAGCGGAGAGAGAGATACATGATGTTGCAGCAAAGGGCCGAGGAGATAGAGAGAGAGAGGACTAGGGTTTTGAGAGAGAGAGAGATAGGGATAAAGAGAGTGAGAGGGAGAGCGAGCAGAGAGGGAGAGGGAGAGGGAGAGGGAGGGACGGAGAGGGCCGGAGACGAAGAAGGAGAAGCAGAGAGAGGGAGGGCGCGCGAGAGGGAGAGAGAGCAGCACAGAGAGGGAGGGAGAGGAAGAACGAGTGGTAGAGAGAGGGAGTGAGTCATGTGAGAATGAGAGTTAGGTTAGGTTTTTTTTTCTTTTATACACAGGGGCCCTGCCAGCAGCCAATTAAAACTGGCAGCCGGCAAAGGGTCGGCCCATCGGTCGGCTAAGGCCCTCTTTCTTGTAGTGTTAGGATTGCAGGCAATCACCATGCTCAAGAAATGGACCAGATTCCTCTACAATATTGCATTCCATGAGGGGATACAAAAGCTCTGTAATTCTAACGTGATGAATGTGTGACATTTACTCCATGCATCCAATTTGTATGTCAGTTGCCACACCACCACCTTATGACTAGGGCCTAAAAATCAGCCCCATCCAAGATTCATGTGTGCCATAACACGAGGGAAAATGGGGATTTTGATGCCTACCACGTAAACTTTCTAGGCTACCCTGTAGTTATATGGCATCCAATAGCGGTTTCGACTGACCATGTTAGAGCCGTGGCAAGGTTTGTCTTCTTTCTGTCTTAGGATAGGTGGGTCCACTCCATTTTGTCATTGGGCCTACCTGAAGTGTCATGCTGTAAAGTGTTAGCTTCTCCTTCATGAAATTTGAATTTTAAAAAAGGGTTTTGTCCAAACCTGATTTAAGCCCATGACAGGCCAAAACAGTCCAGCCCAAGGCTTTGTCCAAGCCTAATTTAGGCCTGTGAAGGGCCAAAATAGTCCAGCCTAAGGCTTTGTCCAAGCCTGATTTAGGCCTATGAAGGGCCAAAACAGTCCAGCCCAAGCCTTGCCGGAAATGTTTATAATAGGCCCAAACCCAAATCCAGTGGGGTGGGGAATCTAGAGAGAGAGAGAGAGAGAGAGAGAGAGAGAGAGAGAGAGAGAGAGAGAACCATCATATATATATATATATATATATATATATATATATATATATATATATATATATATATATATATATATATATATCTGTAAAATTGGGGCTCTGCACCATATGGGTGGGCCTGCTGGCAGAAAAGGAGAGACAGGCCCAAAAAAGAAGAAGAGGCGAAAAATGCCCTTTATAACTCACGTAATAGCCTAGACCTACTCTATCTAGGAATAGAAGGCCTCTGATGAGGGAGGGAAGCTCCAACATGGATCGATAAGAGTGGTTGGTCTAATTGGTGCTACCCCTTCGAGTGAGCCCATTCGCAACCACGTTGGCCTCTCTAAGGGAGTAAGAGATGGAAACCTCCATATTGGATGAGAGCTCTTTAATTCTCACCAACCAGTACCAGAAGGCCCAAGAGGGGGCAATCTACTCGTTCATGGCCTCTACCATCACTCTGGAGTCACTGACTATCTCCACCTTACTGAAACCCAAATTCTTACAACAAGAAAGTCCTTCCCAAATGGCCTTTGCTTCCACCCTACCGTTGGAGCCAAAACCATAGCTCGAGGAGAAGGCAAAAAGGAAGGACCCTTCTTAATCTCTACCTACCCTGCCCCCACTCGAGCTACTTGGGTTGCACAAGGTAGAGCTGTCCACATTGACTTTGATCCACCCAGAGGGAGGACGGGTCCATTTGACCAAGCGGACCTGCTTTGGGATTGCAGGCCTCCCACCGAGGCTCAAGCTCTCCAAGGCCAGTGATGAAGAGTGACAAAGTGTAGGCGAAAGGGGGAGGAGTGGCGCAAGCCTCTGGAACCATCTGAGGACACTGTAGATAATGCGTTGTGGGGAGACCTCAGTCCCATCCAAATTGGTAGCATTCCTGGCCAGCCACATTTCCTAGAAAATGAGGGATGGGGCCATTCCCCTAATGGAGAGGAACTGGTTAGATCCGGATGCCGTAGCCCACCAAGAGGTGGCTCTCCCCACGGCAAAGCCTTGGATGGAAGAGAGGAGGCCAAAGCACGAGCAAAAAAAATTCCACGCTTTGGTAGCAAGATCACCCGAGGCAAATACGTGATCGATTGATTTGAAGCTTGAAGACTGGGAATGGGGCAACAAGAGCACTTGGAGACCATAGAAATACCTTTAGCTTGTAGGCGAGCATCCACCAGGATCGCCTTCTTGAGGATTTTCAAGGAGAACAATGAGATTTTGGGAGGAAGATGAGGATGCCAAATCCATTTGTACCAGGCAATACTCGACGCGACCGGACGGGAGGAATTCCAAGATGATCTAATGCTGAATTCACAATTGTTGGAAGTGACCCAGATCTTCCTATCAGCTGTGGAGGACATGCAAATGCCCTCCTCTGTGATGTGGTCTAGCACTACTTGAGGGAGAAAGGACCAGGCATATGAATGGTCCAGCCACCCACATGGCCCCAGCCAGTCCCGTACCTGGAGATGATGTAGGGGAGGGGGACGTAAAATCCAATCCTTGAGGGGGCTTAGTCCCGATCAATCTACATTCAAAACATGACACTCACCTCTACCAATTAACCAACGTGAGTGGGCTGAAATAAAGGGGAAAAGTTTGTAAATTTTCTTCCAAAGAAGGGAAGCAAACGATGATCTACTCGCATCACCTACATCAGCCATGTCTGCCTGGTATTTCTTGCACATAAATTTAGCCCAGCCACTACTCGTTCTTTTGCATAGGATTGTCCATGCCATCTTGGATCTGAAGGCCTTCATGACGCCATTCAAACTATTCACCCCCAGCCACCATTAGATTTTGGGGCAGTAATTGATCTCCAATTAACCTAGTGACAGCGGTTACGAGACCCCTCCCAGCCCTAAAAGAAGTTGGCAAGAGCTCTATCAAGATCAGCAAGAACCGCCAAAGGGATATCAACTGCCGCCATGGTATGGACCGGAATGCTAGTCAGAACATGGTTGATTAATGTGAGTCTTCCTGCTTGGGAAAGAATGCGGCTTTTCCACCCCGAAATTTTGTTGGATATCTTCTCTAGGATTGGTGGAAGTAGGCTTTGCATGCTCTACCCTTGAAGATAGGGACTCCCAGGTAAGTGAAGGGTGTGGGCCCCAAGTTGAAGCCCAGGATACGCTGAACAGTCCTAATACGGGCCGTCGTGCTACTGGAAGACATAAAGAATACGCTCTTATGAGCGTTGATCTTACCGCTGGTGGAGATCTAGGAAGGTTGAGATCCGCCTAATGGAGTGACAAGCCCCATTGGCCAGGAGGACCATGTCGTTAGCGAACAATAGGTGGGAAACAATGGGGCAGTTCCTGTGAGATTGGAAGGGACGACAGGTACCCGCATCAATCAAACGTCTATAGCCACTAAGGTCTCAGCCACGATGATGAAGAGGGCCAGGGAAATAGGATCGCCTTGACAGAGCTTGCACAAAGATTTAAAAAAACCAAAAGGATCACTATTGAGGAGGACCAAGAACCACGAGTTGTTCCAGCATTTTTCAACCAACTCGATCAAGGACCTACAGAAAGTGAATCTAGAGAGGACCGCCTTGAGAAAGTTCCATTCTAGCTTGTCGTAAGGTTTTTTTCATGTCAAGTTTAATGAGGATGTTCCCGCCTCTAACCTTCCTATCGATAACTCCGAAAATCTCTTGCGTGAGAGCACAATTCTCCACTATGGATCTCCCCTTTACAAAAGCTCCCTGTTCAGCAGAAATGATTTTTAGGAGGATACTACCCAGCCTGTTAGCAATAACTTTGGTAAAAATTTTATAAACGCAATTACAAAGGCTTATAGGATGGAAATCAGAAAATTTGAGTGGAGCAGGGGATTTAGGAATTAGGCAAATGAGGGTTGACATGAAGGCCCTGGGAAGAGGACTGCCCTAGAAGAAGGATTGAATGGCGTTGAGGATGTCGTGACCCATAATATCCCAGCAACTATGGAAGAATGCCCCCGAAAAACCATCCAGGCCGGGGGCATCATTGGTTGGAATGGCTTTGGCAGCCGCCTGCACCTCATCATCCATGGATGGAACACAAAGAAGGGACAAGTTATCCTCCTCAGAAACTAATGGAGGAATGACATCTAAGATGTCGCCCGCGGGAACAGGGGGGCTGTAAGTGTTATAGTTTCTAGCTCCTATAATTGTCAAATTTTGTAGTGCCAAAACATCTTGGAATTTGTGTCTTGTATAGCGCATCTATATAATGAAGACCGTGCATCACTCAAGAATAAAGGTCTTTACTTTAAGAAATGCAAGATTACATAGTCATGTTCGAGTACAGCATCAAGTGAGTGTTCAATGTTTAAGATTCATAATTTAAGCTCCAAGTCAAGATAAAGTTCTTTACTTTGAACCTCTAGCTCAAGATTCAAGATATTTCAAGTTCAAGCTTCTTAAGGTTACAAATTCAAGTTTGAATATACTTCAAAAGGTTTCAAGTTCAAGCTTCATCATGTGTAATAATCTCAAGCTTTGTGAACTTCAAAGAACAGCTATCATCCGAAGGAAAAGAAGTTTCAATGTTCATATATCATGTTTAAGGTATGAATGACCCTAGATTGACTATAGGGTAGGTCATTTTGAATACATAATTCAATTAGATCATTTTATAAGTGGATAGATTGTTTCTCGACTAGTCCTAGCACTGGCTCGACCAGTCCAAGAAATTCCTCGACCAGTCATAAGTTTGTTACATATTTTTAGAATTTTTTGTTAATCCTCGACTAGTCCTAGAGACTACTTGACTGGTCGTATGAACAGTGCTTGACTCATGCTTGACCAGTCCTGCAGCCTCGACTCAAAGTCTATTAACTAAATCAGGTTTCACACGACCAGTCGTGGACAGGTCATGACCAGTCGTGGAGGCTACTCGACCGGTCATGCAGGTCCTACGACCAGTCGTGGAACGGCTTTATCTTATCGTGCCTAAATTTCAAAAATCTATTGGTCCTACGACCAGTCGTGGAACGGCTTTATCTTATCGCGCCCAAATTTCAAAAATCTATTGGTCCTATGACTAGTTATAGAGACCTCAGGACCAGTCGAGAGTGTGATTTCTTCACTTATAAATAGAGCACGAATTTCAGAGTTTGCACTACAAGAAATCCCACTTTTAGTGACAAAAATTTTCGTCGCTAAAATCCAAATTTTCGTAGCTAAATAGTTTTAGCGACGAAAATTTTTGTCGCTAAAAGACCGAAGCAGAAGGGTTTTATCGGCCAAAAAATATGAATCATCGCCAAAGGCAAGCTTTTTAGCGATGAAAATTTTCGTCACTGGAAAAACTTTACAAGCCTTTTAGCAGCGAAACTATTTGCTGTTAAAAATATTCGTTCCACTTTTAGCGACGAAAATATTCGTTGCTAAAAAAACTTCACAAGACTTTTAGCAGTGAAAATATTCGTTGCTAAAAATATTCGTTCAACTTTTAGCGACGAAAATATTCGTCGCTAAAAAAACTTCACAAGACTTTTAGTAGCGAAAATTTTCACAGCTAAAAATATTTGTTCCACTTTTAGCGACGAAAATATTCGTCGCTAAAAAAAACTTCACAAGACTTTTAGCAGAGAAAATTTTCGTTGCTAAAAATATTCGTTCAACTTTTAGCTACGAAAATATACGTCGCTAAAAAAAACTTTACAAGACTTTTAACAGCGAAAATATTCGCTGCTAAAAATATTCGTTCAACTTTTAGCGACGAAAATATTTGTCGCTAAAAAAACTTCACAAGACTTTTAACAGCGAAAATTTTCGCTGCTGAAAATATTTGTTCCACTTTTAGCGACGAAAATATTCATCGCTAAAAAACTTACAAAACTTCTATTCAACTTTTAGCATCGATAATTTTCGTTGCTAAAAATAATTTTAAAACTTTTAGCGACAATAATTTTCGTCGCTAAAAAATACATAAAAACCTTTACCTATGAAAATTTTTGTAGGTAAAAGTCTCTTTTTTTTAAAAAAAATATTCCAACACAAAATACCTGATATACACCTGTTAACAATATATTTCATCATATTCATCCTGATATACACCTGTTATATAATATATTTCATCATATTCACATTCACATCCATCCAAACATAAACTACATTCATCCAAACACAAAAATCTTATCTACATCACATTCATTCACGCATAAATACATATAAACTTAACATCATAAAAAAATATACAAAAAATCACAAAGATGAAGGCGGAGATTGTGAGGCATCCGTGGGTAAGCGTGCAACGAGAGCCTAAAACATCTCCGTCATCCGTCGCTCATGCTCCACCCGCATCTCCTCCATCCTCTTCTCCTTCTCCTCCCCCTACCTCGCCAGCTGATCCTCCATCCTCCTGTCCTACTCCTTCTGCCTCGCCAGCTCCTCCTCCATCCTCCTCTCCTGCTCCTCCCTCTGCCTCGCCTGCTCTTCCCTTTGCCTGTCCAGCTAATCTCTAATGTCATCAACGATGACCCGTAGCTGTTGAACCTCTCTCTCTACGGTATCAGTTCTGCGTACGACGCTGTTGCCAACGATGATGGATCAGCTGGAGGCAGTACTAACGGGTGTCATGAGCTTGACACCATGGCCAAGCCCACGTACATATCCAGAATGGGTGCCAAGCACCTGACTCAAGATCTCTGGCTCACTTCGCAGAGTACCATCAGGAATGGGCTGACTGCGTAAGGTATTTATCTCCTCCTGTAATGAAAACATATGAATTTTCATAATAAATGATATTATTATAATTTAATATAATTAAATTTTACAATGTAAGGATTTTTATCCAAATCTCGCTGGCTCTAGGATATACCCAAGATCCCATCGCCTGCCAACAGTGAGCCCCTCTGTAGAAGTCTACTGGTCTAGGCTCCTGGCCAGTGACGGAATCACGCTACGTGATCGAAAGGACAATAGAGTTAATATAAATGCATAGAAAGAATATATAAACATAATAATTACCAATACTTTCTTACCATGTCATGACGAAGTCGTACAAATGACTTTGAACCAGCTACGTGGTTCACTGCTAACTTTCCCCTGTTATCAGAATTTATTTTGCTCATCTTTTGAACACATTATTCATAATATATCGTTATTAATTGTGAATTTAATTATTACGTTAAGATATCATAAATATGTAAATATTACTTGAAAATAATCAGACGAAAACCTATCCCAAAGTATCCGCCAGTCCTCATCGATCACGTGCAGCGGTGCGGACTGTACGGCCTCCTCATGGCTCACACATCGCTTGTACTGCCAGTGTAACTTACCGCGGTAATCCTTGAACCGCTTCTTCATCATGTTGTCGACGGCATGGGAGATGTGCGGAACACTCAAATCTAAGTCAAATTTATTCTGCAGTTTCGTAAATAATAGATTAAGGCAATAAACTTAATAAGAAAATAACTTAACTGTAGATGCACTTTTATAAAATAAATTTTAATTTACTAAAATTTACTTGAAGGAGCTGACAGATGAGCTGCTGCACATCATCTGTCACGTCTCCCTAATGGGGGGTGGGGGGGATCAAAGATCGGCATAAGACACCGACCTCCGACGTAAACAATATGACATTGTTCCCAACAGGTCTAATGTAGTCCTGTGGAAATTCTACTGTCACCCTGCCCTCACATTTAAGTCTCTCTAAAAGCAACCCACACATTAGTCCATATCCTCGTCGGTTGGTCGACGACGCCGTTGCAAAAGAAATATGTAAGTCTAAATATAAGCAAAAATCATTAAAAGAAATATATGTCTAGACTTACATGCAGTGCCCGATGTATGCACGACTGAGGGATCAGACGCCTGCGATGCAACATGTGACGACGATGCTGGCTCCGTCGCATCATGGGTCGAAGGGGTAGATCCAGTGCACGAACGACGTACTCTCCCACCTGGTACCATCACTGTATATGTATGAGCTATAAACTTATAAATTTAAACAATGTCAATACAAGTGGAATATACTAAAACATTATACAAGTAGTATTGATGGTACAATACATTTGTGCTTATGTTTAGAGAGATGATTAAAATATGATTAGACCATTACACTATAATGCAAGCAGAATATAATAAAACTGTAAACTTTAATCTATAACTATTGAAAATTTTATTACATATTGTCATTCTATATTAAATACACATATTTACGAATTGAAAAATAACATGTAAATCATGTGTACATTTAATAATCGTCATCTGTATCACTATCGCTTAGGGTTATTTCTTCTTCACCATCACTATCGCTGATCAGTATTTCCTCCTCATTGTCTGCAACGTCGTCATCAATGAATCCGCTATCATCTCTAACAATATAACGTATTATTGAGGCATTAACATGATCAGGTGGCACATCATATCTGTCTAATTGTACAATATCAATATCAACACTTGAATCAGTCTTTATATCCCTATATGGCATGTCTTCTTGATATGCTTGTTCAACCCTAGACATGTCATTTTCCCCGTCCTCGTTATCTTCAACTTCTTGTACAGAAACGTCAAATACATTCTTAGGCTTTATTTTTTGTACCACGTGCCAAGAGCCGCCTAACTTAGTGTCAGCGAGGTAAAATACTTGTTCAACTTAGCTGGCGAGGACAAATGGGTCGTCCTTAAACCACTTCTGAGATAAATTTATGCTCGTAAAGTAGTTGTCAGTTTGTATTCTCAATTTCTTATTTCCAATGTCCCACCAATCACATTTAAATAAGTACACCCACTTTCTCATACAATAACTCAGCTCAATAATATCTATCAAAATGTCATAAAAGTCAATTTTATCCTCTTCATTTGTTTCCTTTACAACCACCCCACTATTTTGTGTTGTCCTGTACTTCTCACGTTCTTCGGTGTAGAACCGAATCTCGTTTACAATACAACCTATATATATAGATACACGTCTATCAGGGCCACACGCCAATGAGTATAGTGCATCAGATGCATCCGCAGAGTTGCTCGTGCGCAACGCCTTTATCTATTATCATGTACAGAATATAATTGTTTAGGGATTTTCTTAGGTTGAAATAATGTGCAATACAACGAAAATTCTAAGTGTGGTAAGATACAATGTGAAATCTTACATGTTTGGTGAACCATTCTGAAAACTAATCCTGATGCATTCAATCATAATTTGTGGAGAATTTGGACTTCATCTTGTCTATGTGTTCGCTACACATAAATGACATGTCGTTAGTAAGAAACATTAAGATCATTGTATGTAGAGAAAATAATAATCGATGAAAGACTTACTCCAAGTACGACTCTATTTCTTCACAATTATGCAACACATACCACCGCGCCTTTGCTAGATTTCCATGGTCCATATCCTAAAACGTCGGGGATCCTAAAGGACGAACGTTATGTGTAAATACAAATATGATTCTTTGTGCATACTCCTGCCCTTCATCGGCATTCCGATCTTCTCAGTTGAATCTAGTCTGTATGTCACGAAGATACATTGAGCAAAATGTTAGGCACTCATTATCAATGTACGCTTCAGCCATCGACCCTTTCGGTCGTGCCTTATTCCTCACAAATCGTTTGAGTGTGTGAAGGTATCTGTACACAAAATCACTATATTATATATATGAAAATATGCATATATGTAGCTTATGGAATGAATAAAAATTTTAATAGGTTCTACCACCTTTTGATCGGATACATCCAACGATATTGTACTGGGCCTGCAAGCTTCGCCTCGTGTGATAAGTGAATCGCTAAGTGTATCATGACATCAAAAAATGCAGGTGAAAATATTCTTTCAAGTTTACAAAGGATTATGGCAATGTCCCTCTCCAGTCATTTAATAACATTTACATTCAACGATTTTGAACACAAATCCTTAAAGAATATCCCCAGCTCAATCAACGCCGCACTGATATCCTTGCTTAGGAATCCATGAATCGCAACTAGTAGTAGGGGTTGTAGAAGGACGTGACAATCATGACTTTTCATTCCTGTTACCTTACAGTCCGTAATGTTTACGTGCCGAGATATGTTTGACGCATACCTATAAGGAAACTTCACTGATCTCAACCATTCACATAAATGCTTTCTCTAGTTTTGCCAACGTGTAGCAGGCTGCTGGTATAGTATACAAATTTTCATGTAGTTGTAAGTGCAACTCTTTCCTTAAACCCATTTCTTGTAGATCCAATCGAGCCTTGAAACTATCTTTTATTTTCTTCTCTATGTTCATCAATGTTCCGAAGATATTGTCACATATATTTTTCTCAATATGCATGATATCCAAGTTGTGTCACAATTTCAGATCACTCCAATAGGGCAGCTCAGAAAAGATGCTCTTCTTCCTCCAGTTATAGTCCAATACCGTGCATTTCCTCTTCTTCAAGTGCACTGCCTTACCAAATTTAACTTCTCTAATGTTACTCAGTTGTTGCATCACATCTTGTCCAGATAGCTCTTTCGGGGGTGGCCTATGATCTTGTTTGCTATCAAAGATCATCGTCTTCCTACGCCAACTATGATCGCTCGGAAGGAAACGACGATGGCCCATATAATACGTTTTTCTACCATGCATCAATGAAAATTAATAAGTCTCAATACCACATGTAGGACAAGCCAACTTGCCCTTCGTGCTCCACCTGGACAAATTTCTATACACGGGAAAGTCATTTATTATCCACAAGACTGCTGCATGCAATCGAAATGTCTGTCCTGCAAATGTGTCATACGTTTGTACACCTTGACTCTACAACTCATTTAACTCATCTACTAACGGTCACAAATATACATCAATGTCATTCCCAGGTGACTTGGGTCTAGGAATAAGCAATGACATCATGAAAAAGAACTCCTTCATACACAACTAAGGAGGTAAATTGTAGGGTATAAGTACCACTGGCCACATACTGTACGAGCTACTCATATTACCAAATAGATTAAAACCATTACTTGGAAGACTTAGTCGAACATTGTGAGAATCCTCTGCAAACTAAGTATGTTGCTTGTTAAAATTTTGCTAGGCTTCAGAGTCCGCAGGATGCCTCAGTGTACTATCATCATGAACGCGTTTCTCCTTATGCCACCTCATATCTTTAGTCATCTTACGAGACATAAAAAATCTTTGCAATCTGAGTTTCAATGGAAAGTACCTTAACACCTTTCGCGGAATTTTCTTACCCCTAGCTTTGTCATGCTTCCACCTAAACTCTCCACATTCTTGACAGTCTTCAGCATTATCATGCTTATTCCGATATAATAAACAATCATTTATACATGCATATATGAGTTCATAACCACAACCCAAGTCTCGCATCAAGGATTTTGCCTCGTAATGAGACTTAGGCAATGTCTCACCGTTCGGTAATGCTTCTTTTAACAACTCAAGCAACATGTCGAACGATTTATTACTCCAATGATTTATTGTCTTCAAATAAAGTAACTTTGTAAGAAAATTCAACTTGGAGAAGTTCTCACACCCCGGATAAAGTAGATTTGCGTATCCCTCAACATCCTATTAAACTTTTTTTATTCGACATCACCCATTAGAGGAATATCTTGGCTACTACTTATCGCTGCAAAATCAGTATCCGTAGCTATTCCCTAAACACATCCCCTATGATATCTTGCATTTCGTCAACATCTTCATCCTCGTCATTCGGCACAATTGGGTCAGCAAGGACTTCAGTATGCTCAACTATATAGGTCATATCTTCACCATGATAGATCCACCAAGTGTAACCCTAGTCAATCCCAACTATGAAAAAATCATCCTCTACTTTATCTAAAGTCTTATATATCAT
Source organism: Magnolia sinica (assembly GCF_029962835.1). NCBI lineage: Eukaryota > Viridiplantae > Streptophyta > Magnoliopsida > Magnoliales > Magnoliaceae > Magnolia > Magnolia sinica. The sequence continues at coordinate 4,153,641 of NC_080583.1, read as the reverse complement.
GTTCTTGCATTTTTGACATGGACACCTAATCCTATTCCATGAATCTACTTGATTTCACGCAAATTCCATGAACTCTTGAACCCCTTGTTTATACTCTGGGCCAAACTTATTCTTAGCTCACATCCAACTCTTATCCATGTCTACAATGAAAAGAATAAAGTCAGTTTACGAAAATAGCTTTAAGATTAGGCTAGGTTATAGGTTTAGGTTATATGTTATAGGTTATATGTTTAGGATTTGAGAATAGGTTTAGGTTTAGGTTATAAGTTTAGTTTATAGGTTAAGGTTTATGTTATAAGTTTAAGTTAAGGTTATAAGTTTAGGTTAAAGTTGTAAGTATAGGTTATAGGTTAAGATTAAGGTTTAGGTTTAGGTTATAGGTATAGGTTTAGGTTATAAGTGTAGGTTATAGGTTTAGGGAAAGGTTAGGTCTAGGTTATAAGTTTTAGGATTTGAGAATAGGTTTAGGTTATAAGTATAGGTTTAGGTTAAGTTATAGGTTAAGGTTTAGGGATTTGAGTTTAGGTTAAGGTTTAGGTTTCTTCTCATATATCTTTTTTATGATGCTTTTCTTCTTCTTCATGTGTAATTTGTTAAATTTCATCTGTCAGTGCTTTTGTTAGACTTGCACTCTTGTTCACTTGGCTATCAGATGTCGACATTTATTTTGATGATAGAATCACCATACGCATTTCATTTATGCATATTCTGAAGCTTCAAAGAGTGTTATGCAGATTTTATGGGAAATTGGAACATCAAAGTACACTGGTTTTGGAACCACATGGATAAAGGCACGGACCTCCGCCTTTGAATCTAGGTACACTGGTTCTGGAACCACATTGATAATCGTTGACCTTTAAAGAGGATGCTTATGAAAAGAAAAAAACTTATTTTCTGTCTACACCGAAAGAAAAAATTAAAAAAAAAACCTTATTTTTTGTCATTTCCCCTCACATATGAGAAAAGAGACTTATAAATAATATCTCTCTCTCTCTCTCTCTCCACATGTCCAGTTTAGTATATTGTGACTCGAATTACATTGTACCCCACTATTTGTGTTATAATGTAAAAGAATTTATTTTCCACCACTCCAAAAATGGCTGCAAACCAAACACCAACAAAAATGGTCGCCTTATTGGTTATGAATGATATGATACCTAATACACTGATTTTAATCCTTGGTTGTCAATGATAGGTGGGGCCGATGGTTCAATAATCCAAACCCATGCCTGTTTGTCCCAACAGCAGATGGACTATGCCTAATAATCTCCTCGATAGGACAATCTTAACCTATTAATTTCTTGCTTTTATATAAAAGGTTACGTTATCTTATCTCACTCATGTACCATTTCATGTTATATACATTGTATTATATACATCGTTGAATATACATTGTACGAGGGTTAAAGTAATCTTGGAGTGTAGAAAATTTTCAAGTCTATGCATTTTAGTCCGAGTTCCTTCCTAATCACGATAGCCTTGGGAGGGTTGATACGAGGGATGGGTTCACTGCGAAAGGGCTGATTAAAACTATATTGGGTTATCTTACTGGTCCTGAAATCATTATGTCCGGCAAGATAACCCAATATAGTTTTAATAAGCCCTTTTGCAATCAACCCATCCCTCGTATCAACCCTCTCAAGGCTATTGTGATTATATAAATAACTCGAACTGAAATGCACATACTTGGAAATTTTCTGCACTCTAAGATTACTGTAAACCTCATACAATTTACTTGGAAATTTTCATTAGTTGTAGGTCATCTGGTATAAAGAGCTTGTCCTTCCTATAAACAACATTGGAGTGGCTTGGCCATTTGGACAAGCCGTATTTATGTATTTGCTTGAAATTGATGGAGCAGACCCGGATGTGTGTCGGAGCTATCCGGATGTTGAGTGGGGTCCCTGGAAGGTGGGAACTACTGTTATGACCATGATAAAGCTGTCTATTTCCTATGGATAGCATTGGAGTGGCTCGGCCATTTAGACAGGCCATGTTTATGTATTTGTTCGAAATTAATGGAGCAAACTCGGATGTGCGTCGGATCTATCCGGATGAGTGGGGGTCCCTAGAAGGTGAGAATCGCTGTTATGACTATGATGAAGCTATCCATTTTCTATGAACAACATTGGAGGGGCATGACCATTTGGATAGGCCGTGTTTATGTATTTGTTTGAAATTAATGGCGCAGACCCGGATGTGCGTCCAACCTATCTGGATGAGCGGGGGTCCCTGGAAGGTGGGAACCGCTATTATGACTATGATGAAGTTGTCCATTTCCTATGGTCAGCATTGGAGGGGCTGGCCATTTAGACAGGCCGTGTTTATATCTGTATTTGCAGGGACTACACCCTTAACCTAAACCACACCTTAAACTGATAACTTAAACCTATTCTCAATTAACTAAAGCTATAACCTATAACCTAAACCTAAACCTACACCTAATCCTAATATCAACTCCTTAACCTAAACCTAAACTTGAAAACCCAAACCTAAACCCGATCTCAAACCCAAACCCAATTTCCAAAACCTAAACCTTAACCTATTCTCAATTCCTTAAAGATATACCTTATAACCTAAATCGAAACCCGTAACCTAAAACCTATAACTAAACCTAAAACCTAAATGTATTCTCAAATCCCTAAACCTAAACCTACACCTAATTCTAATCTCAACTCCCTAACCTAAACCTAAACCTAAACTTGAAAACACAAACCTAAACACTATCCCGAACCTAAACCCGAACCCAAACCCGAACCCAATTTTCTAAATCGAAAGCTTAACCTATTCTCAATTACCTAAAGCTATAACCTATAACCTAAACCTAAACCTATAACCTTAACCTAAACCTAAAACCTAAACCTAAACCTAAAACCTAAATGTATTCTCAAATCCTTAAACCTAAACCTTAACCTATTCTCAATTCCCTAAACCTTAACCAATAACTAAACTTAAATCTAAACCTATAACCTACACTTATAACTTAAAACCTAAATGTATTCTCAAATTCCTAAACCGAAGCCAACACCTAATCCTAATCTCAACTCATTAACCTAAACCTAGACTTAAAACCCCAAACCTAAACCTGGTCCCAAACCCGATTTCCTAAACCTAAACCTTAACCTATTCTCAATTCCCTAAACCTTAACCAATAACCTAACTTAAACCTAAACCTATAACCGACACTTATAGCCTATAAACTAAAACCTAAACCTAAACCTAAAACCTAAATATATTCTCAAATCTCTAAACCTAAACCAACACCTAATCCTAATCTCAAATCCTTAGCCTAAACATAAACTTCAAAACCCAAACTAAACCCGAACCCGAACCCGATTTCTTAAACCTAAACCTATAACCTACACTTATAACCTAAAACCTAAATGTATACTCAAATCCCTAAATCTAAACCTACATCTAATCCTAATCTCAACTCTTCAAAATAAACTTAGACTTGAAACACCAAACCTAAACCTGGTCCCGAACCTGATTTCATAACCCTAAACATTAACCTATTCTCAATTACCTAAAGCTATAACCAATAACCTAAACCTAAACCTATAACCTAAACCTATAACCTAAACCTAAACCTATAACCTAAACCTAAAACCTAAACCTAAACATAAAACCTAAACCTAAAACCTAAATGTATTCTCAAATCCCTAAATAAAAACCTTAACCTATTCTTAATTCCCTTAACCTTATCCTATAACCTAACTTAAACCTAAACCTATAACCTACACTTATAACCTAAAACCTAAATGTATTCTCAAATCCCTAAACCTAAACCTACACCTAATCCTAATCTCAACTCCTTAACCTAAACCTAGACTTGAAACCCAAAACCTAAACCCGGTCCCGAACACGATTTCCTAAACCTAAAACTTAACCTATTTTCAATTCCCTAAACCTTAACCGATAACCTAGCTTAAACCTAAACCTATAATCGACACTTATAACATGTAAACTAAAACCAAAACCTCAACCTAAAACCTAAATGTATTCTCAAATCCCTAAACCTAAACCTACACCTAATCCTAATCTCAACTCCTTAGCCTAAACATAAACTTCAAAACCCAAACCTAAACCCGAACTTGAACCCGATTTCCTAAACCTAAACTTATAACCTACACTTATAACCTAAAACCTAAATGTATTCTGAAATCCCTAAACCTAAACCTACACCTAATCCTAATCTAATTCCTTAGCCTAAACATAAACTTCAAAACCCAAACCTAAACCCGAACCCGAACTCGATTTCCTAAACCTAAACCTTAACCTATTCTCAATTCCCTAAAGCTATAACCTATAACCTAAACCTAAACTTATACCCTAAACCTATAACCTTAACCTAAACCTAAAACTAAAACCTAAATGTATTCTCAAATCCCTAAACTTAAACATTAACCTATTCTCAATTCCCTAAACCTTAACCTATACCCTAACTTAAACCTAAACCTATAACCTACACTTATAACCTAAAATCAAAATGTATTCTCAAATCTCTGAACCTAAACCTACACTTAATCCTAATCTCAACTCCTTAACCTAAACATAGACTTGAAACCCCAAACCTAAACTCGGTCCCGAACCCGATTTCCTAAACCTAAACCTTAACCTATTCTCAATTCCCTAAACCTTAACCTATAACCTAACTTAAACCTAAACCTATAACCAACACTTATAACCTATAAACTAAAACCTAAATTTAAACCTAAAACCTAAATGTATTCTCAAATTCCTAAACCTAAACCTATACCTAATCCTAATCTCAACTCTTTAACATAAACATAAGCTTCAAAACCCAAACCTAAACCCAAACCCGAACCCGATTTCCTAAACCTAAACTTATAACCTACACTTATAGCCTAAAACCTAAATGTATTCTCAAATCCCTAAACCTAAACCTACACCTAATCCTAATCTCAACTCCTTAACCTAAACCTAGACTTGAAACCCCAAACCGAAACCCGGTCCCGAACCTGATTTCCTAAACCTAAACCTAAACCTATTCTCAATTCCCTAAACCTTAACCTATAACCTAACATAAACCTAAACCTATAACCGACACTTATAACCTATATACGAAAACCTAAACCTAAACCTAAAATCTAAATGTATTCTCAAATCCCTAAACCTAAACCTACACTTAATCCTAATCTCAACTCCTTAACCTAAGCATAGACTTGAAACCCCAAACTTGTACCTGGTCCCGAACCCGATTTCCTAAACCTAAACCTTATCCTATTCTCAATTCCCTAAACTTTAACCTATAACCTAACTTAAACCTAAACCTATAACCGACACTTATAACCTATAAACTAAAACCTAAACCTAAATGTATTCTCAAATCCCTAAACCTAAACCTACACCTAATCCTAACTCAACTCCTTAACCTAAACTTAAACTTCAAAACCCAAACCTAAACCCAAACCCAAACTCGATTTCCTAAACATAAACCTATTACCTATAACCTAAAACCTAAATGTATTCTCAAATCCCTAAAACTAAACCTACACCTAATCCTAATTTCAACTTCTTAGCTTAAACTTAGACTTAAAACCCCAAACCTAAACCCAATCCCGACCCGAACCCGATTTTCTAAACCTGAACCTTAACTTATTCTCAATTCCCTAAACCTTAAGCTATAACCTAACTTAAACCTAAACCTATAACCTATACTTATAACCTAAAACCAAAATGTATTCTCAAATCCCTAAACCTAAACCTACACCTAATCCTAATCTCAACTCCTTAGCCTAAACATAAACTTCAAAATCCAAACCTAAACCTAAACCTATAACTTACACTTATAACCTAAAATCAAAATGTATTCTCAAATCCCTAAACCTAAACCTACACCTAATCCTAATTTCAACTCCTTAAACTAAACCTAGACTTGAAACGCCAAACCTAAACCCGGTTCGAACCCGATTTCCTAAACTTAAACCTTAGCCTATTCTCAATTCCCTAAACCTTAACCTATAACTTAACTTAAACCTAAACCTATAACTGACACTTATAACCTATAAAATAAAACCTAAACCTAAACTTAAACCTAAAACTTAAATGTATTCTCAAATCCCTAAACTTAAACCTATACCTAATCCTAATCTCAACTCCTTAGCCTAAACATAAACTTCAAAACCCAAACCTAAACCCAAACCCGAACCCGATTTCCTAAACCTAAACCTTAACCTATTCTCAATTCCCTAAACCTATAACTGATAACCTATAACCTATAATCATATCCTAAACCTTAACCAAAACCTGTAACCTAAATCTAAACCTATAACCTATAACCTATAACCTAAACTTATAACCTATAACCTAACCTTAACCTTAACCTAAACCTAAAACGTAAACGTAAACCTAAAACCTTAACCTAAAACCTAAAACGTAAACCTAAGCTTGAAACTTAAATGTATTCTCAAATCCTTAAACCTAAACCTACACTTAATCTAATTTCAACTCCTTATCCTAAACATAAACTTCAAAACCCAAACCTAAACCCTAACCCGAACTCGATTTCCTAAACCTAAACCTTAACCTATTCTCAATTCCCTAAAGCTATAACCTATAACATAAACCTAAACCTATAACCTAAAACCTAAATGTATTCTCAAATCCCTAAACCTAAACCTTAACCGATTCTCAATTCCCTAAATATTAACTTATAACCTAACTTAAACTTAAATCTATAACCGACACGTATAACATAAAATCTAAATGTATTCTCAAATCCCTAAACCTAAACCTACACCTATTCCTAATCTCAACTCCTTAACCTAAACCTAGACTTAAAACCCCAAACCTAAACCCGGTCTCAAACCCAATTTCCTAAACCTAAACCTAAACCTATTCTCAATCCCCTAAACCTAAACCTAAACCTAAAACCTAAATGTATTCTCAAATCCCAAAACCTAAACCTACATCTTTTCCTAATCTCAACTCCTTAGTTTAACCATAAACTTTAAAACCCAAACCTAAACCCGAACTCGAACCCGATTTCCTAAACATAAACTTATAACTTACACTTTTAACCTAAAACCAAAATGTATTCTCAAATCCCTAAACCTAAACCTACACCTTATCCTAATCTCAACTCCTTAACTTAAACTTAGACTTGAAACCCCAAACCTGAAAAGGCCTAGCTATATGTCCTAGAGGGGGGGTGAATAGGATAATGCCAAATAAAACTTATAACAGCGAAATTAAAAAGAATATGATAGCCAAAATAAATCACAATGCAAGAAAGTAAAATAACCTCAAAATTCAGATCTTGAGAGGTTGATACAAATGTTGTTCTAAGGACAACCTTACACCAAAAACCAAGGATAACCTTATTTTTAGAAAGATCTCTGTATCAAATCTCAAACCAAAGAGGAATACAGAAATAAATACAAACTGAATTGAAATAAATTGTAATCACAAATGTATTGTTCTAGGGACAGCCATACACCATAAAAATGGCAGGGCAACCTTGCTGGAACAACTTTTAAAGGAAATTGAATATCAAGCTGACAAAGGAATAGTAGAAAATAAATTTTAAACTATTACAAAATTCTCACAATGCTTGAATTAAATGATTACAACATTCACCACCATACATACATCCCACAAAAGAATAATTAAAGATCAGAAGTATAAATCATTCAACCACAACACAAGGGATTATAGTGGTTCGCCTGTGTGTTCACCAACTGTTTCACAACAGCCACACAGAATGCTACTCCACTCCTAATATCCTCACACGAGGGATATTAGCGTTCACTAACAAAATAGGTTTTCCCGAGGTTCACCCAAAACCTTTACAATTGTGTCTTTGTCGTGGGCTTACACAATTAAAAACTCCACTTCGAGTTTTCTGGCTCTCCTCGGATAACCAATACAACAAGATTTTTCTGCAAATCTTGAAAGAAACTAAAGCAGAAAGGAATTTACAATTAAATGTAAAATACTTGATTATCTCCTTCGTTGTAGCGGCCCGGTAAACTAAGTCGAGTAGATGATTGAATGTCCAAGTTCAATGTCCAGTACTCAATTACAATGGTTCTAATTCTAATAGATTTTAAATTAAACCAAATAGGGCTTGCCTTAATTGATTTTGATTCTAAAGAAAGGGAATACCAATTCCTCTTATCAAATTAGATTGGAATAGCAGAAACAAAATCAATTAAATAAAGCTAAGGAAAGAGAATATTAAATAAGCACACTTAGCTTAGATGGAGCACAGAATTATCTCTCAGAAGTTCGACGAAGATTGGCTTGAATGGATTAATTAATTCGATCATTTCTTCTGAGATTCGTGCACTATTTATAGGTGAGCAGATCGCGTCTTTGACTAGTCTAGAGAGCTCTTTGACTAGTCGAAGCAATAACAGATATTTGAAAAATCAGGCGCGATAAGCTTTGACCGTTCTACGAATGGTCGAAGGTCTCCTTCAACTGGTCGAAGAATCTGAAAAACATCGCTGGATTTTGAGTCGAAGATTTTCGACTAGTCGAAGATGCAGTCGACACTGTTCCTTCGACTGGTCGAACAGATTCCTGGACTAGAAGCCTAACAGATTTTATTCGAAATTTGTAACAAACTCACGACTGATCGAGGAATTTCTTACACTGGTCGAAGCAACTCTAGGACTAGTCGAAGAAGGCCTACGACTAGTCAAAGAACAGACCAAACTTATGTAAAATAAACATTCGATTTATGTATCCAAAGTGACCTACTTCTAAGGTCAACCTAAGGTCAGTTAAACCTCAACCATGAAGTAAGGACATTGAAACATTAGGAACTAGTGACCTTGAAGTATGAGCCTTGAAGTCTTGATGTAGTTCAATCTTGAAATCATGATGTAGCTCAATCTTGAAAGTGTCTTGAGTTCTTTACAAACTACCTTGTACTCTTCTTGAAGTCTTACAGCTTGAGTCTTGTCTTGTGAGCAGTTCTTACATTCAAGATTGATCCTTGTACTTGTGAGCTTTGCTTGTTGTGAGCTTAGCTTGTTTATGAATGTTGATCCTTGAGAGAGCTTCACTTATGCAAGTTATATATAACAGTGATTTTGGCACCACAAATTTTACAACAGACAGGGATATCAACTATAGCACTTACAAAACCTAAACCCAGTCCCGACTAGAAGTCGATTTCCTAAACCTAAACCTTAACTTATTCTCAATTCCCTAAACCTTAACCTATAACCTAACTTAAACCTAAACCTATAACCGACACTTATAACATATAAACTAAAACCTAAACTTAAACATAAAACCTAAATGTATTCTCAAATCACTTACACCTAATCCTAATCTCAAGTCCTTAGCCTAAACATAAACTTCAAAACCCAAACCTAAACCCGAACCCGAACCCGATTTCCTAAACCTAAACCATAACCTATTCTCAATTCCCTAAACCTATAACCTATAACCTTAACCTAAACCTAAACCTATAACCTATAACCTATAACATATAACTTAAACTTATAACCTAACCTTAACCTAAACCTAAACCTAAAACCTAAATGTATTCTCAAATCCTTAAACCTAAACCTACACATAATCCTAATCTCAACTCTTTAGCCTAAACATAAACTTTAAAACCCAAACCTAAACCCGAACCCGATTTCTTAAACCTAAACCTTAACCTATTCTCAAATCCCTAAACCTATAACCTATAAACTATAACCTAAACCTAAACCTTAACGAAAACATATAACCTAAACCTAAACCTATAACTTATAACCTATAACCTAACCTTAACCATAACCTAAACCTAAAACCTAAACTTAAACCTAAAACTTAAATGTATTCTCAAATCCCTAAATCTAAACCTACACCTAATCCTAATCTCAACTCCTTAGCCTAAACATAAACTTCAAAACCCAAACCTAAACCCAAACCCAAACTCAATTTCCTAAACCTAAACCTTAACCTATTCTCAATTCCCCAAACCTATAACCTATAAACTAAACGTAAACCTAACTTAAACCTATAACCTTAACCTAAACTTAAACCTAAACCAAAACCTATAACCTTAACGTAAACCAAAACCTATAACCTAAACCTTAACCTATAACCTATAACCCAATAACCTAAACTTATAAAGTTAACTTAAACCTAAAACCAAAACCTAAACCTATAACCTAAACCTATAAACTAAAACCTAAACCTAAAACCTAAATGTATTCTCAAATCCCTAAACCTAAACTTACACCTAATCTTAATCTCAACTCCCTAACCTAAACCTAAACCTAAACTTGAAAACCCAAACCTAAACCCGATCTCGAACCTGAACCCAATTTCCTAAACCTAAACCTAAACCTAAAACCTAAATGTATTCTCAAATCCCCAAACCTAAACCTACACCTAATCCTAATCTCAACTACCTAACCTAAACCTAAACCTAAACTTGAAAACCCAAACCTAAACTCGAACCTGATTTCCTATACCTAGACCTTAAACTATTCTCAATTCCCTAAAGCTATAACTTATAACCTAACTTGAACCTAAACCTATACCCGACACTTATAACCTAAACTTAAACATATAACCTAAACCTAAAACCTAAATGTTTTCTCAAATCCTTAAACCTACACCTACACTTAATCTTAATCTCAACTCCTCAACCTAAACCTAAACTTGAAACCCCAAACCTAAACCTGAACCCGAACCCGATTTCCTAAACCTAAACCTTAACCTATTCTCAATTCCCTAAACCTTAACCTATAACCTAACTTAAACCTAAAACTATAACCTACACTTATAACCTAAACCTAAACCTAAACTTGAAAACCGAAACCTAAACCCGATACCGAATCTGAAACAAAACCTGATTTCTTAAACCTAAACCTTAACCTTAACCTATTCTCAATTCTCTAAAGCTATAACCTATAACCTATAACCTAAACATAAACATAAACCTAAATATAAACCTAAACTTATAACCTAAACCTATAAGTGTAGGTTATAAGTTTAGGTTTAGGTTAAAGTCATTTTTTTTTTCATTTGTCTGGATCACCTCTCATATGTTCTCTCTCTTTTCATTTATTTTTTTTTCATAAGATTGTTTGTGTTTGGATGGATGCAGTTTATGTTTGGATGAATGTTATTTATGTCTGGATGAATTTACGTATTTTGGGTTTAAATGGATGTGAATGTGAATATGATGAAATATATTATATAACAGGTGTATATCATAAAGAATATGATGAATTATATTCTAATAGGTGTATATCAGGAAATTTAAGATGGAATATATTTTTTTGTTTTAAAAGAGACTTTTACCTACGAAATATTTCGTAGGTAAATTTTTGTCGCTAAAAGTCTCATCCACGTTTTTTTAGCTACGAACATTTTCGTAGTTAAAAGTACAATTTTTGAAAATTGTTAACAACCTTTAGCGACGAAAATATTCGTTGCTAAAAGTCTCATACACGTTTTTAGCTACGAAAATTGTCGTAGCTAAAAGTAATCCTTCGAAAGTTTTCATAGCTAGCGGCCTTTAGCGATGAAGATTTTCGTTGCTAAAAGTCTCATCCACGTTTTTTAGCTACGAAAAATTTCATAGCTAAAAGTAATACTTTCCAATTTTTGAAAATTTATTTGTAGCCTTTAGCGACGAATCTTTTCGTTGCTAAAAGTCTCAGCCACAATGTTTAGCTACGAAAATTTTCGTAGCTAAAAGTAATCCTTTCGAATTATTCTAAAGAATTGTTTGCAGCCTTTAGCGATGAAAATTTTCATCGCTAAAAGTCTCACCCATGTTTTTAGCTACAAAAATTTTCATAGCTAAAAGTAACTTTTCTGAAAAGAACATTTAACGATGAAAACTTTCATTGGTAAAGGTGACTTTTAGCTATGAATTTATAATTTCGTCGCTAAAAGTAAGCTTTTTGCGACGAAAATTTATTTCATCGCTAAAAGTGACTTTTAGCGACGAAAAAGTGTTTCGTCGCTAAAAACCCTCTTTCTTGTAGTAAGAGATCTTCATTGTCTTAGGCCATAAGGATGCTAGGAATAGCTTACAAGAAATCACTATGCGGCTAGGTAGCGTCCGCCTGAAAAAGTTGTTCAAAGAAGTGGACCGCAGCTACTTTGATTTGATCCCTGTTAGAGATCGTGTTCTCGCTTTCGTCCTTGATTGATGTGATCGTGGACCACCTTGCTCTCTCACTGGCTGACGCACGAAAATGCTTAGTGTTTCTATCTCCTTCATTCAGCCAAGAATTTCAGGCCTTTTGCTACCAAAAGACCTCTTCCATGAGTTCTAACTGGGCCAACTTTCTCCTGGTTGTCAAACTCTCTTGGTAAATCTCTTCTAACCAAGTATTTTGCATCCTTTTTTCCACCTAGACTAGCTCTTCCTCAGCTTCCTGAACCTGTAGGAAAATATTATCAAACACCTCTTTGTTTCAGACTTTTAAAAGTTGTTTGGCCTTCTTCAATTTAAGTTGAACATTAATCATGGGCAGGTGAGAGCATGTTCCTTCCTATGCTTTCTTGATCAGCATTTGAAATGAGTCATGGACCATCCACATGCACAAAAAACAGAAGGGCCTGATGGCCGGCTAATTCTGCTCGGGGACGGACAGGAAAAGGGGCGCGTGATCGGAATTCACGCGGGCCAAATGCTTGACGCGGAAGGTCGGGAAGGAGGCCACCCACCTTTCATTGATGAGGACTTTGTCCAATCTGGCCCATATACAGTCATTCCCAATCAGATTATTGCTCTATGTAAATTTATTACCCTCGAATCCCGCATCCAGTAGGCCTACATTTTGGACAGCAGCAGCAAATTCATTCATACTAACTCTACCTGTCGTGCTAGCCCCTCTCCTTTCACTGGAGTCAGTGACTGCATTGAAATCACCTCCCACAACCCACGGAATAGACATGCCTCTGCTGCTATTCTTTAGCTCCATTCACAACTGTCTACGAAGAATGTATGAGCACCTAGCATAGACAATGGAGAGCAATACTGGGACCCTGCAATTCCGCAACGAGATGTTTAAGGAAAGCAATTGGCTTGAGCTAAAAGCCACGAACTCATGAATATTGTTATGATAGAAAACCCAAAATTTACCCCTCCACATCGCCGTTGGAGCAAGAGGAATGAAAACCTAGCTTCAGCCCAATGGTTATCCTCCTTTCCTCTCTGGCCATCGGCTCTAGGATCGCAATGAGCAGCGGATTGGATTTCCTGATAAGTTTCTTCAAGGTCCTAATTGTAGGCCTATTACCTACTCCACGAGCATTCCAAATAAGGGTGTTATCCATCCATAATGCACCTTGAATTTACGGCCCTTCTCTTCAAATGACGAAGCCTGCAAAACCATTCTCCTTCCTCAATCAGCCTAGCCACTTTCTTGCTTGATGCGTTTCTTCTCTTCCCTTTCATCCTGTGGACACCTTTGATCCCCTGACCTGGAGTATTCTCCCCTCCAGGCAAGATTTCTCCCTCCTCTGAGAGGATGCTGCTCCATGTTAGATTTCTCCCACATGGAGTATTCTGTTTTGTAGTTCCATGCACATGGACAATATCTGAAATGATTTCTTCCATTCTTCTATAAATAGATCATACAATTTCCATTGTGCTATAGGGTTGGTTCTCAGCAGTGCTTTTGTTTGTTTCATTTGGTTTAGGATGCTAAACTTCTTGCATCTTTTCTTTTTGTTGTTCTATTCTTAAATCAAGTCCATGGGTGTTCACCTTGCTGGAATGCATTTAAATTGTAAATAAGCAATTCATTTATATTGATTAAATGCAATGGTAATTGTATTTAATAGTTGTGGTGCCCCTTGCAAAACTGCAAAATTGCAGATTCGTTTATTGCCTTCTGATTGGTAATAGATTTTGCAATTTCTCATTTGGTAGCACTTATTGTTTGAATATCTTGCTTCAATATCATGATTTCTCTTTCTTTTTTTTTCACTGGCATTGCTGATGAGCCAATATCCTTCAGCTCATCTACAGCCCAAACAAAAGAAAAGAAAAGAAAAGAAAAGAAAAGAAATGCAGCCCAGTGCAGAAATTAACCAGCGAATTGCAAGAATTTCAGCTCATCTCCACCCGTCAAATCTCCAGACGGAGGAAAGTTCCATCTTGAGGCGCACAGCTTGTCGGGCGAAAGGTGGGGCACCCGGATTCAAAGTCGTGATCTTGGGCGCTGCTGGAGGCATAGGGCAGCCTCTAGCGTTGCTGATGAAGATGAATCCACTGGTTTCGGTTCTGCATCTCTATGATGTTGTCAATGCTCCTGGAGTCACGGCAGACGTCAGTCACATGGACACTGGTGCTGTGGTACGTGGGTTTTTGGGACAACCGCAATTGGAGAGTGCACTTACCGGGATGGATCTTGTTATAATTCCAGCCGGTGTTCCAAGAAAGCCGGGAATGACAAGGGACGACTTGTTCAACATCAATGCTGGGATTGTCCGGACCCTTTGTGAAGGGATTGCTAAGTGCTGCCCTAACGCAATTGTGAACTTGATCAGCAATCCAGTGAATTCCACTATTCCAATTGCCGCCGAGGTTCTCAAGAAAGCTGGCACCTATGATCCAAAGCGTCTTTTGGGAGTGACAATGTTGGATGTTGTGAGAGCCATTACTTTCGTGGCGGAGGTCTTGGGAATTGATCCTAGGGAAGTTGACGTTCCAGTTGTCGGTGGTCATGCAGGAGTTGCAATCTTACCCCTTCTATCACAGGTTATGCCACCGTGCTCTTTCAGTGCTCAAGAAATTACTCACTTGACGGATCGCATCCAGAATGGGCGAACTGAAGTTGTTGAGGTAAAAGCTGGGACGGGCTCTGCAACACTGTCAATGGCATATGCTGCTGCTAAATTCGCAGATGCATGCTTGAGGGGCTTACGAGGTGATGCCTTCGTGGCTTCTCAGGTGACGGAACTTCCTTTTTTTGCGTCGAAAGTACAACTAGGCCGTACTGGAGCAGAGGAAATCTTCCCTCTAGGGCCACTGAATGAGTTTGAAAGGTCGGGCTTGGAGAAGGCGAAGAAAGAGCAAGCGGGAAGCATCCAGAAGGGGATCTCTTTTATCAGGAAGTGATCAATCAATATATTAGTTGATATGAGTAGGTAATCTCACCTCCTCTGATATGGCCCTTTTGTATACTTTGCTTTGTAGACATCTATGCTTAATCTTCTTCTTTTTTTTTTTTTTAATAGCCATGTATTCCATCAGCAAAATAGGGCTTTACAGTGAAGAGGCTTCGGGCGGCCCAGGGGCAAAAAGCAGGGCCACCTATCATAAGGGCCGTCTCCGACGACCACCAAAAAAGAAAAAACACAGAAAAACGAAACTTTACATCTTTACATCTTCATGTTGGTATCTCTAACAGCACCTAACCCGACCTTATCTAAGAACAAAAGGCCACGAATGTGGGGAGGGAGGTCCTGATAATGAGAAGTCACAAGAGACGCCTGAATCCCGCTAGCCTCCCTAGCCATACCGTCAACTGGGCCATTTCCTTCCCTGGGAATTGCCGAGAAGACAAATTCAGCTGTCTGTTCGAAACTCTTGATCCTAGCGACCCAGGGCTTCCATTTCCAACGGGTGGCTGAAGTCCCTGATAGTAGCACCGCTGCAACCATGGAATCGGTTTCAACTATAATTTTTGAAAATCCTCTATCCAGACAGAGGACAATACCATCATAGATGGCCCGAAGCTCCGCTTGGTTGTTCGAACCAACCCCATAGGCAGACGAGAAAGCAAAAACAAAGCTGCCATCATCCCTTCTGCAGATTCTGCCACCTCCAGAAAAGCTTAGATTCCCGCACGCTGATCCATCCACATTTACTTTCACCCAACCAGTAGGCGGCTTAGCCCAGTAAACCGTCTGCATGGGAGAAAACTGCTTGGGGTGGGACCGGTTACTGAAACCAGCCACTCCCAGATGCTGGAGGCAGCCTGATGATTCTCGAAAATACGTATAGCCCACCATTTTATCCTCGCAATGGAGTGGTTAGCAGACATGGGGCGATTCTCCTTCCTCGCCTTAATCTTACAAAATCTTCTTTTCTCCATATCTAAATCGAAACCGTTCTCACATTTTCTAGTGCTTCTTTCATATATATATATATATATATATATATATATATATATATATATATATATATACTACTAGAGAATATTGAAGAAGGAACTGGTTGAAAAAAAAAAAACTCTCACCCATGACTACGAAGAAGCAGATGCACGAAAGACCCACTCTTGATAAACGATCAGAACCAGCCCTCATGGTTAATTGTCCTTTATCACCAAGGAGTGAAATGGCCTAATTTTTTAGGCAAAAAAATCTAACTTTGCTTCTAACCAGATGGAAAGATGACACGTCCCAAATTTGCACTTGTTCCTGCAGGATTTGATAATTCCATACACTACATCGAGACAATGCAGCAAACTTCTGGTTTTAGTAACTGCATATAGACCCTACAAAATTGCAACATGGGAGTGTGGGGCATTTTCACCATCTTACAAAATCTAATAGTAGCATATAGATTTAAATACAAACTGCTTCCATGCAAAAGAGACCCATACATCAAAACTGAAGTAATAGGAGAAAGGAAGCAATAAGAGAAGATTGTGCCAGGCTTACTTAGAAGAGCATGATAAAAAATCAGAAAAAGAAGATAGCAACATAGACACACTTAGGCCCAACCACTATAAGTGAATTGAAGAGTTTACATCTAAACTATTCAACTTCATCATTTCTTAAATCTTATCTGCGGGAATATATGAATAACACCCTTGCTTCAGTTGAAAAGCTTCATGGAACTTCTGTCCACCCAGTTGAAAAGCTTCATGGAACTTCTGTCCACCATCTTGTAACTATGGAGGTGACATGTCTACAGAAAGAAGAAGAAGAAGAAGAAGAAGAAGGTCAGCTACATGAATGATACGTAACAACATTTTGAAATAGACCAAACAGAAATTAATGCTGCACAGCTGCAGGTGATGATTCTACAGAAAACCCAATATAAAAAAAGAGGTGAAAGCAAACTCATGGATGATCTTTAATCAAAGGAAACTATAGACATCAGACAATGTTACCCACCACAAATTAGGAATCTGAAACAAATTACTAATGACTTAATCTGCTTTTTCATCATTCTTTTTTGCAATTACATTGGAGTTTCCAATAGAGACTGAATCACAGATCTAACATGCGTGTTCCTATTCCTATTCCATTCTTCTCAATTCCGGGTTCAATCGTGTGCTCCATGTTGTGTCAATAGTGGATTGACAGTGTAGCTATTGGATTAACTGTAGAATTGAGTATTAAATATACATCCTTTTAGGGTATTTGAAGTTCGAACAGTCCCAGTGGACCGGGAGACAAAATTTGACTAGGCCAAGCTAATTGGCATGCATGCATGCATCATGCATGTTAAGGCATATAAATTATCTAAGAAACAAGTTGGATGAAAATCAGGTTAGTCAATCATACATGAACAAAATGGACAGTTAGCGTTAAACATATATGTATGGAACATTTGATGAGCAGATGGCCTGAATTTGTGCAAGGGAAGCTACATGGTGGCCCCCACCTGTGAAATTTACATGGAAATAGAGTCCTTAAGGACAAATATAACACTTACCAGAATGCATGTGATCAATTGAAATTTTCACTTGTAAAGTGTGCAGAGGTTTGTTATGGTGGCCTACTTGTCAATGCATGCGAAACAAAACCTGAGATTCACATACTGGATTGATGTTGCATGCAGAATATGGAAGATGTATTAATGAAGATAAAAGACAGAGGAATCTTTGACCAACATCTGCTCAAAAGAAAAATTAGTCTCTCATCTTACAGTATTCACTCAATAGTGTATGCCAGAAAAATATAGATGTGAATACTCACCTGACTAATGAGGTCCTTCGCGGAGGAAGAAACAACTGGTTTTGGGTGAAACTACAGATCGACCTTTATGACCCTGGTAGTTTATAAGGGAGCATGTCAGATTATCAATCTTCTGACAATCATTGAGAAACAATGAAAAACTGGATATGTAAATGTTAGCGATTCGTATTCCAAATTTTTTTTTTTATCAGAGTTTACCAAAAATAAATAAATGGCAAAGGAGGAAAGAAAGGAAAACTTATTAACCGGAGTTTTTTCATCAATCCACACAATTTTCATGTATTTTCTAGGAATATATTTTTCATATATTTCTAAAATATTTACAGTTTAGTCTGTCCACTTTATTTTTAACTGGTTATCACTATTCAGTACAGTAACGCATCCAAATGCAACAGCTTAAAGCAATCCGGTTCATTTACTGAAAACCACGCATCATTACTTTTCACAATTTTTTTCTCCGGATCCATTTCATTTAATTCAAAGAATCCAACCAAACTAAGGAAAAAACAGAAATCCAAAAAGCACCTATATGCATCTGAGTGTTCCTTTGCTTCGAATGGTGGCACCCCATACAGAAATTCATAGCACAAGACTCCCAAGCTCCAAATGTCTACTCCAGAGTCATGCTCTACACTTTCCACTGTAACAAAGGCCACATATAACAGAGTTCAGGTCTAAATGGATAATCAATCCATCGGAATTATATTCAATTTTAAGGACCTACAGACAGGGACGGCTTTGAATTTACCCATCTCGAGTGGAAGATAATCTAGAGTACCACACATCGTCCGCCTGCGGTTGAATGTGTGCACAGACCACCCAAAATCTGCAATTTTCAGTTCACCCTATCGAGAAAATGCAACTAAATTATAACTTGAATTTCATTTAATTAATGAAAGAGAGGATGCAACAGCCTAAGTAAGTTACCTGTACTCCGATTAGAAGATTCTCTGGTTTGATGTCTCTATGGACGACATGTTTCCCATGGCAATATATTAATGCCCGTGCCAACGAATCAATGTACTGTTGCATATAACATAAACCTATATTATTTGGTATTTGGGTACAAATGGGGAAAACCAGGAAATGTCATATCAGCATTTCCCCCTTGATTATATCAACAATTTCAAGGGAAAACGTGGAATCAAATGTTCGGAAGGCATAATAATGCTCAAACATTTTTATCAAACTGCTCAAGATATTTTTTGTGGTATTAGGTGATTAGTGCTCAAATAGTTTTGATTAAAAACAAAAAAAACCCAGATGCAGACCAGTGTAAGTCTGTAGTATTGCAGGAATACCGTACATATAGACAACTGATTAGTTCCCTTCATAAAATATGAAGGCGAGAAAAGAGAGAATATCAACGCCCGTTTAACTCATAAAGAGAAGAATACTCACAGTAGCAACACGTTTTTCACTGAAATATTTGCATTTCTACAGTTCCTTGTATAGTTCACCATTCGCCGTTTATTCTAATATCAAATAAACTTGAGTCTGCAATAAAGACAAACAAAAGGACATTTGTATCAATAAACTACAATTTTCTCCTAGCGCTGTGACTCGACTGCTGGAAATATATATATGAAGAGGTGATGGAAGAAATATCTCCACCTGATCGTAGAAGTACCCATAAAGACGTAATATGTTTGGATGGCGAAGGTGACTCTGTATTTCGACTTCCCTGCGTAGCTGATGCTCGACCTGAGACTGCTTCAGCTGGCTCTTAAAGAGAACCTTGAGTGCCACAATATGATTGCTCTGTTTCAGGGGGAAAAAAACTCGTACTTAGTCTACCCGAAATTTTGTAGGAAAATAATCTCACTTTCTTCAATAGGTATAACAAAACATCAATAATACAAACAAACTAACATTGATAAAGTAAACCCTGTATCCAAATCTTGTTTGCAGGATGTGATAACACTCACAAGAAAAAGAATAAAAAAAAGAACATTTATATGATTGTATGTTTCATAATCCAATGGGGTATGAGAACTTCACAGGTTTAGATTCTGAATCTAATTTTATACATGGCAATGACCTTTCGTTATGGCATAAACCCTGTATCATTTATTCATGGCTATGATTTCAAACTCAGTTATTAATTTCACTATCTTGTAATGCCTTAAAAAAAAAAATAATAATAAATAAATAAATAAATAAATAAAAACCATGAGAACCCCTTTTGAAAACGATCTAAAAAGATTCTAAAATAGCAGGTAATGACATATAAGCAAAACCATATCATCAGGTCATTAGAAACCGACTTAACTCGAAATTTACAACATATAGGTGTCATTCCTCAATGAATCATCAGATCTAAAGAGAAAATACAATGAGAAAGAAGAATTTCAAAGAAAAAATCCCTCGGAAACAGCAAGAAACCAATGGTGAACATCAAACCTTCTCCTCTCTTACCAGGTAAACATGACCAAACTTACCTCTTCCAAGAGGCTTTCCAATGTCAAAATCATTGAGAGTCCACCTCCTCTTCTCCACTGTTGAAACCTTGGACGACGACTGTAGGAGGGGAAAAAACCCAAATCAGGTAAAAAGAAACACTCAAAACTATGTTAGGTTGAGTCTAACCTGCTCTTAAATGGGTTTACAATTGATGGGCCAAGTGGGTTTTGGCATACCACTAATGAGTCAGTTAGTGAGGTCTCCTCTACTCACTTGGTTATACACACGATTGGGCGGCAGCCGGTGTCAGATGTTTACGAGACCATGGTGATATCCAAATGAGAATTGTATTGAGATATGGAGTATACATTAGGATTGACACAATGCATCGCATACGGCATTTAGGCATTGCATCATATTTGACATTCATGTACTCGAGATTGTGGACGTGTAAATACAATCTAAGTGACATATAACATGGACCATAATCCCTAATAGGTATGAGACTATTTGGGATCAGGATTTTATCATCTTGGAATTACTTCACATGTTAGGTATGGGACTAACATGTGTTATAACCCTAGGTATGAAATCCCTACCGGTGCATGAACATACCATGTCTTGATCATTCAGTATGCACTCTTGTATCTTGTATCATGGCTATTATGATAATATGCCTCACTCACATTATTTTATAGCATATATTGTATAGACTTGGTAGGGCTAGTTGTATGATTTACATCCATCATTTCTGCTTACTCTGATATTGATATATTGATGCAATATATCTGTCACACACATTACACACATAGACACGCACTCTACTAAGCTTCATAAAAAACTTAACACGTGGTTTAACATGCATGTTACTATAATAGGTAGTTATTGGCAATGTTGGAGCACGCTTATTATTTATGTTTTGAGATATTCTATATCAACAATGTACCTTGAGCTATTGATAAATAAATATGTATGTTGTTCATGGAGTCCTTGAATTATACTTAGATTCATAAGTTTCCCCTAAATCCTCCTTGTGGGATTTCACTTTCAAATCTTGGCATAAGTTAGCCAAAATTAGGTTACAATGGAGGCTGCTAGCACTGAATTCGGTTTACGATGAATGGGAGTCAAAAACTGGATTTGGGACGTGTTAGACAAGAGTCTGAATTCTAAAAGTTTGTTGGATATTTTTCGAAAGCCTTGATTGATGCACTCAATCGATCGATCGATGACCTACGTAACTTGCGAAAGTGCATAAATCTTTGTGGCGGTTCAGAATTTTCCTTTTTAAGGAGGCTTTTTTAAGTTGTTTTAAACATGAGTAAGGGTCTAAAGGAGAGTCCAAGTGAAGGGGAAGCTCTTCCGATGTGTTCTGCCTTCTTAATCATTCTTTCCTGGTTTATTTTCTCTTTTGTTTTATTTAAAATATTAGCCATGCTAGGCTAATTTCTTAGCTAAGGCTAAGGCTAAGGGATGAACGTCTTAATAGATTTTAATATTTATTTCCAGTTACTAGATTTTGAAGTTGAATTGTGATTGTTTCTGATTAAATTCCTACATTGGAGAATGAATTAATATGTAAAATTGATTGATATATTGTTAACTCTGTGAATAATAAATGCTTTTGATTCCCTATGATTAGTTGCTTAAACCTTCATGAGAGATAAATCTATCTCTATTTTTATCTTGTTGGATGGTTGTTAATTGGTTTTACTAAATTATCTTCTGATTAGAACGGATTAAAATCCGATTCTAATTGAGTTATCAACTTGAGGAGATGAATTGAATTTCAAAATTTGTTAAGTAGGAATTCATGAATCCTTAGTGCTTTTATTTATTATGAATATCTTTATTTCTCGCTAGATTAAAATCCAGACCAACCCGTTTAGTGCTTAGTGTGTTCTCACCAAATCCATGTGGATCGACCTCTGTCTCACCAATTTTTTATTATTTTCGTAGTCCTGCACTTATGATTATCATAACATCTAACATCATCTTTATAAAAGATAGCTAATTCATGATACTTTGAATTTCATTCAAATGCTCCACAATTGATCTTCCTTATTTATACTTTACATTTACAAGCTTTCTAATTAAGAAATCCTTGTTGTTGGCAGTTTTTCTTTTATACTACCCTTCTAGTTTCTTTCACGACGATTGTGCCGAAATTTCTATAAACACATGATGAAAAACACTATCATCCAACCATTGTTAAATAAACCTAATATCTTTCCAGTCCAATTTCTCCCACTCATTATTGGTTATATCTTTCACTTTTATCCTAACACCTCCAACAAGTGTATACAAGTTCTTGTAATATAATAAAGTTTTCATTCATACTAACCATTCGACTTGTGCTTGCCTTCTTAGTTCACATACGAAATAATTACAACCAAAGCTCTGATATCACTTGTTGGAAAACCACACACATTTCCCTACCATGTGCAAATCAATCATGAGATTAATAATATAAATTATTATAGGGATGATAATCACTTCCCACACAAGCAAATAAATCATCAAACATCTAAAGTGCAAGAGACAAAAATTTCTTACGTGGAAAATCCTCTTATATGAAGGAAAAACCAAATGACTTAGGGCCTATTTGTTAACGCTGAATTTTTAAAATTAACATGGAATTTGGAAAATATTCCATGTTTAGTGGTGTTTGTTAATTAACTCATGAGAAGGAAAGCACTCCATGATTTAATGTTGAAATTTCCCCGTGATGGGAGTCCTTTATGTTAAAATTTTTCCGTGATGGGACTCTAGCTTAACGGGGAATGAAGAATGGGCTCTGTGATTATTATTTTTTTAATCCAAAATTATCCTTTGCGAGAGACATTTTCTCCCTTGCGATTGTACACATCCCAACTTTTAACATGGGGCACTTCTCTGAGCCCACCATGATGTATGTGTTTCATCCATTCCATTCATCCATTTTTAAAGATCATTTTAGGGCTTGATACCAAAAATGAGAAGAATATAAATGTCAGGTGGACCACACCATGGGAAAACAAAAGTGATTGGATTTCCACCATTAAAATTCTCCTAAGGCCCAATGTACTGTTTATTTGACGTCCAATCTGTTGATTAGGTCATATAAACCCAGATGAATGAAAAAAACAAAGATCATCTTGATAAAAAACTTTTATGGCCCCCAAAGTTTTTAATGGTTGACATTCATTCAACACTATTTTCCTGTAATGTGGTCCACTTGAGATTGGGATATACCTCATTTTTTGTCTCATACCATAAAATGATTTAGAAACATAGATGGATGGCATAGATGAAACACATACATCATGGTGGGGCCCAATAGCACCGACCATCAGCCATTGGCTGGTGGGAGGGGAGTAGTCAATCTGTTTCAGCGAACATGGATGGGATACTAGGACGTGGATTTCCTACAAAAGGCTTTCGTAAGAAGTTCCTGTGCTAGGAGCCCATGTGGGGCCCAATGTGATGTTTGTGAGAAATCCTCCCCTTCCATCCGTTTTTTGAGTTCATTTCAGAACAAGATGCAAAAAATGAACCGTATCCAAAGCTCAAGTGGGCCATACTAAAGGAAAATGTGGTTAGGGAAATTCCTACCGTTAAAATCTACCTGGGTTCGACAGTGATGTTTACAAGCCATCCATACCGTTAATAACTTCATTCTTACTGGGATGAACTGAAATCACAAATATTAGCAAGATTCAAAACTTTTGTGGCCCATGAATATTTCAACTGTGGACGTTCAATTATCATGTTTTCGGCCCACTTGAGCTCTGGAAACGGTTCGTTTTTGGCTTCATGTCCTGAATTGAACTCAAAAATTAGATGGATAGGTAGGATTTCTCACAAACATCACAGTGGGCCCCACCTAGGTTCCCAGCGCAGGAGCTTCCTATGAAAGTCTTTCGCAGGAAATCCGCGTCTGGGATACTAACAGGTTGAGTAGCGAGACTCAAGTGATGTCACCAAGTTATGTGGGCTCCATCATGATGTATGTTTTGTATCCACGTTGTCCATCCATTTGGAAATATAATTTTAGGTAAAGATCCAAAGAATGAGTCAAATCCAAAGCTCAAGTGGACCTCACCACAAAAAACAGTGGGGAGAGTGACACCCACCATTAAAAACTTAAATGGGCAATGAAAGTTTTTGATCAAGTCGATACTCGTTTTTTTTCTTTTTTTCTTTTTTCATGTCTATGTTAACTTGTGAACAGGTTGGATTTCAAATAAAAATGACGGTGATCCTTAGGAAGGTTTCAACGGTAGGCATCAATCTCCCCACTGTTTTTTGTGATGGCGTCAACTACATATTTAAATCTGCCTCGGTCTTTAACTCATGCTCTAAAATTAAATCTCCAAATAGATGGACAGTGTAGATAAAGCACATACATCATCATAGTGGGGCCCACATACATCATAGTGGGCCCATAGAACTTGGTGACGTCACTTTGGTAGCAAAACTCACTATTCAACCTGTCAGTAGCTAATCCGCATCCAAGTAGGATTCAGATTGGCTGATGTACCTCACACCATCTATATAGGTGCTGTATTGACATCAGCAAGTTCTTTGGGTCCCATCATGAGGCATGTGTTATATCCAAACCATCCATCCATTTGGCGAGCTCGTAGTAAGGCTTGAGACGAAAAATAAGACATATCAAACTATCAAGTGGACCACACTGCAAAAAGCAGCGAGGGATTGAACGTCTACCATCGAAACCCATTTTGGGGTCATAGAAGTTTTGGATCAATATGAATCTTTTTTTTCCTCTTCATAGAAGTATTTGTTACCTTATGAGCATCTTGGATGGAAAATAAACGTTATGGTGGGCCCTAAGAATTTTTTAACGGTGAAGATCATTATCTCTTCCGCTATTTGTGGTGTGGTCCATCTAATCTTTAGATATGATTCATTTTTTGGATAATGCTCTAAAATGATCTCTAAAAATAGATGAATGTGTAGATATAATAAATACATCACTGTGGGGCCTGTGTAACTTTGATTTTCTGCAAAAGCCTTTCACAGGAACTTCCTGCACGATGATGTTGGGTGTGGTCCACCACGATGTTTTTGAGAAATCCACCCCGTCCATCCATTTTGCGAGGTCATTTAAGGACATGTGACTAAAATTGAAGTTTATAAAATACTCAAGTGTGCCATATAAGAGGGAACAGTGGGCATTCAGTGAGCACCGTTGAAGCATTTTTATAGCCATAAAAGTGTTGTATCAAGCTATATTTTAGGTGTTTTCACTTCATCCAATTGGGAATGACGTTATAAACGGTTTAAATAACATATAAACATCAAGGTGAGCCTTATTTGAAGGTTTTGTGGCTACTAGTACTCAACCCTTTTTTTTTTTCTTTTTTCTTTTTTAAGCAAGAACTGCATTTATCGAAATTCAAGAAAAGGAGCTTTATAGGCGATCGGGCAGGCTCCAATAAAAAGCCATGGAGCCCATCTATCATATACCAGACTACACACTGGACAAACAACTAACAGAGACAAGACGCGCCTAAGGGGCAAGCAACCGCCAAGGACCACAAAAAAAAGGACAACCTCAAACTCTGAGATTCCCCAAACCTGCCTTGTCAAGGACTAGAGAGCCTCTGATGCGCCTAGGTAGGTCCGACGAAAAAAGAAAAAATGAGTTAGAGCAGCCTTCACTAGCCGCTCTCGCTAGCGCATTTGTGACAGCGTTACCCGCGCGAAATATGTGGTTAAAGGTGATGTTAAGTGCACGACTGAACTGGTGGATAGCCTCCATCTTATACTAGATATTCCAAGGGTAATGCCTAGAAGGGACGACAGTGGCGTCCACTACGGTCTGCGAATTGGATTCAACTTCAATGTTGGAGAAGCCCAATTTACTACAAAGGATGATGCCATCAAGTGTTGCTTGAGCCTCCGCAATCGTGTTCGTGGCATTACCATAATACCGATGAAACGTAAAAATGAACCAGCCCTAAGAGTCCCTGCAAACCCCCCACCCCCCGCCTCGGATTTCCTCGAGATGAGCCGTTAACATTCAATTTAACCCACCTCGGGAGAGGTCTTTTCCAAATTACTAGCTGAGGCCGGGCATTAGACATGGCTGAACCAGGGCCTAGGTGAAGGGTGTCAAAAGAAGAGAATCCAGGCGAGAGTGGTGGCGGGGGTGTCTGCAGGGGACAATCTTCCTACTAAGAGGAATTGAGGGCATTATATATATGAATAATGGTATTTTAGTTTTCTATTAAGTATTTTAGTTTATTTGAATTAAATATAATGATTTTATTTTCATTTAATAAAAAATAATTTCTTTATAATGTAAAATATTTCCAAACAGGAGATAGGGACAAATGTGTCAAATTAACATATTTTAGACATTTAAGATGTTTGTTAACAAATAAGTTGTTTCAAATTCAGTACTTAATTTTCAGACGTCAGCCGTAATTATCAAACAAGTTTTTTGACTTTAGATTTGAGATTCAAATTTCAGATTTGGTCTTTAGACTTCAGATTTAATAAACAGGGCCTTTTAAAAAAAAAAAAAAAAAGTGGAAGCTCGCCACCTAATTTTATTAAAAGAAGCAAGATATAGATAGAACAGCTCTTCGGGTACGGTCCCACAAAAAGATAAGGAGCCCCACCTATCATATATGGGCACACCTACATGATTATAGACAACGAACTATGGCCAACACACGGAGGGCCAGGCAGCAAAAGGAAGATCGACCCCACCAGCCAATCAGAAAGGAAGAGAGCCAGCACCAAAATCAGGCTCTCAAATAGCCCAGCCCTGCTTTATCGAGAACCAAGAGACCTCTAATGGTCCTAGGTAGGTCCGAGCGGGACCGAAAGAAAGAATTGGCACATCCATCACTAGCCATCCTGGCACGTGCGTCTGCCACTGAATTACCCTCTCGGTAGATATGCCTAAAACAAAGGTTGAGCTTGGGGCTGAAGTAATGAATGGCTCCCAACCTATACCAGATGTTCCAAGGGCAGTGGGCTGAAGGGTCCGTAGCGACCTCCACCACCAGATTGGAGTCGGATTCAACGACAATATTAGAGAGCCCCAATTTGCTACAAAGAGTAATTCCATCCAACAAAGCCTGGGCCTCAGTGATCGTATTGGAAGCAAGGCCATAATTCCTGTGAAAGGCAAAAATTACCCAACCGTGGGAGTCCCTGGTAACACCTCCTCCGCCACTCTCACCTGGGTTCCTGCGGGAAGAACCATCAACGTTCAGCTTTACCTAGCCAAGGGGAGGTCTTGACCATTTAACAATCGTAGGGAAAAGAGCGGGTGTCACTCTGCCACTGTCCAGATGGAGAGCATGAATGGTTGCCGACTCCCTAAGAGATTGATGATCATTGTGAGGCAAGGGGTTACCAATATCCTGCATCCATTGAGAGACCCGAGCAATTACCTTGAGGGCCGACATCTTTACCCCTTCAAAGCGCGATTCGTTGCGGCTCAGCCATAATTCCCAAGAGATTAACGCAGGAGCCATGCTAAGCAATCGCTTGATGCGAGAGGAATGTGATGCTTTTGAGGACCATAATTCAATTTTCTGCTGAATGGACTGATTAGGAATGTGAGGAACATCAAATATTCTATGGAAATGCATCCAAACTGTTCTTGCTACTGACCGAAAACAGAGGAGTTGGTTTAAGTTCTCCACACCGTGAGCCCGGGGGATGGAGATACTGTTATTATTCCTAGGTGGATTACGATTGGAGAAAGCCTCTCTCTGACCATGGTGGGGAGGATGAGAATCATTAGCAATGGGAAGAGAGAGCGGTCCGTGAAGAAGAGAGTCATTGGAGTCCACAACAGGGCCCTTGACCTGAGAGTGGTCATGGGTAGATCGGGACTGGAGATTTTGGGCCCGTGTCGATCTGTCTGAGTGTTCCTCTTCCGAAGGGCTGGATGGGGCTGATCGCTGTTGCACAGAGTCGTGGGTGGGCTGACGGAGATGGCCCTGATCAGTGCCACGAGGAGGGTAGAGATCTGGAACAGGGCCATCCTCCCCACCACAGCATTCACACCGAGACGCCATAGACACGCCAGATTTTATGACAGCAGCATCCATTGGAACGGCGTTGTGCATTATTTTCTAGAGGAATATACCAATTTTTGGCGGGAGAGCGTCATTCCAGGCCCACCGCGCCCAGTTCACCTTTGGCCGATGATTCCGGATACCATTCCAAGCCGGCTTTTGCGAGAAAATCCCAGATGATGTCAGATCCCATGCCAACGTGTCCCCCCTGCTAGAAAACGGGACCGAGCAGTCCTTCAATTGTTGGACAATGGACAATGGGAGAACGTCTTGTAAATCTTGCCAAGGGAATGTACCTGGAGCACCAAAAAAATCTCTGACAGTTGCATCCCTTAGATGAGTCGGAATGGGTCCTGACACAAGCGAAGCAAGAAAACCTTCCCCTGACCAGTTTTAAGTCTAGAAATTGACTTTTCCTTCACCTAGAAGCCATTTGGAATGAGGAGTAGCAAACGGGAGGGCTTTGGATATGTCCCTCCAGATAGTGGAGTTTACAGCTGAGTTGGAGCCCCTGGAGTGAATGTATTTGTTAATGTACTTGGTGTACATAAATCTCGCCTATAGGGATTTGCCTTCATGGAGGTTTCTTCCCATTTTAATCCTGCAGGCTGTCATCATATCTGTCAATCTTCTGATACCAAGACCACCCTTCGACATAGGGAAATAGATATTCAACCACTTCAGCCAGTGCTTCTTCTTTTTTCCCTCCGTAGTCCCCGGAAAAAATTAACCAGGCCAGATTCAAGCATCCTGCATGTTGCTTTGGGAATATTAACTGTCGACAGGACATGGATTGGGATGCTTGATAGAACATGTTTGATGAGAGTCAGTCTGTCAGCTGGGTTGAGGATTTTAACTTTCCACCCTTCCATCTTGCTTAGAATTTTGTGGATAAGCGGCATCATGAGAGGCGCCTGGATTTTCCCTTTGGTTAGAGGAATACCCAGGTAAGTGCAAGGGAGGTAGGCTTGCATGTACCCTGTCATACGCACAATTCGATGGGCTTTGGGTGGCAAAGCCTTCCTGGAAAGGATGAATGCAGATTTGGAAGCATTCACCTTTTGGTTGGACAGATCTTCATATTCGCCTATGAATTTAAGCATGGAGCACACTGTTGTCAACCTGGCATTCAAGAAGAGAATCGTCATCTGCAAAAAATAAATGCGTTAGCATAGGGCTTTGTTGATGAAGTTTGAACGGCTGGCAAGCTCCAGATAGGAATAGGTTGCGAATTCCCCGACTAAGCACTTCCGCTGTCAGAATAAACAAGGAGGGGGAGAGTGGGTCCCCTTGTCTTAAACCTCTGGATGAAGGGAAGAAACCAAAGTGCCTGCCATTAATAAGAATCGAGAACCAGTTACCCATCCAACACTGCTAAACTTGAAGAATCCAACGGTAATCAAATCCGAATCTGCTAAGCACCTGGGCGAGGAACTCCCAATCAACCCGATCATAAGCATTCTCCATGTCTAGCTTGAGGATCATGTTCCCTCCAAATACTTTGCGGTCCAAATCGTTGGCCACTTCCCTCACAATCGAGATCTTCTTCGCAATGTATCTCCCCTTCACAAATGCCCCCTGTTCTTCAGATATGATTGACGACAGGATGGAAGCCAATCTAGTAGCAGTAATCTTTGAAAAGTTCTTCATAATGCCATTGCTTAGACTAATGGGACGGAAGTCAGCAATAGTTTCTGAATTAGGCTTCTTAGGAATTAAGCAAATGTGGGTGCATTGAAAGGCTCTGGGCAAGGGTACACCTGAGAAGAAATCCTTCGCTGCCTCATAGATAACACTACCAATGATATCCCAACAGGATGAGAAAAAAGTTCCTCCAAAATCGTCGGGTCCTGGAGCGCTATCAATCGGAATGGATAATGCCGCGGCTTTCACTTCGTCAATTATTAAAGGTGTCATTAGGTCCGTATTCATGTGCTCAGTGACTATAGCTGGGATGGATGATAACAGGGCCTCATTATCCGTCCTGCTTTGAGCTGAAAACAGATCCTTGAAATAGGCCTCTGCCTCCCTTCCAATGTTGACTCGATTATCTAAGATCTCTCCCGAGGGGGTTTTGATCCTATCAATCACCAGCTTTCTGCATTTGACCCTCACTGAATCATAGAAAAACTTGGTATTCCTATCACCTTCATGAAGCCAACTTATCCTTGACTTCTGCTTCCAAAATAATTCTTCCTGAAGTTGTGCTAGCTTGAGACTCTCCTGGGCTGATTTCAGGCGCACTAAATCAGTTTCTGAGTTGGAGGAGAGGAGGGAGTTTTCAGCTCTAGCTAGCTCGTCCTCTGCCTTCTGAACATTACTGTGCACATCTCCAAAAATAGCTCTATTCCAGTCTTTTAGTTTCCTCTTTAGAAGCTTCATCTTAATGAAGACTTTGAACATTGGGGCAGCTACCATCTCTATTTCCCAGGCTTCTCTAACAACCCTTATGAAGACTTGATGGGTGGTCAACATTCTTTGAAATTGGAAAGGCCGAGGAAAATTGGCTAATTCATCATTGAAGGTCATGGTGATTGGGGAGTGATCCGAGTAGGCCCTTGTTATGTGATCCACTCCGAACTTAGGAAACAATCTCAGCCAGCTTGCATTAACAAGCATTCTGTCAAGCCTGGCCCATTGTCGCCCCCTCCCCGACCTGTTGTTACACCAAGTGAAGATGGAACCAGAATATCCTGCATCAATGAAGCAAGCGTCATGGATGGTGTCGATGAATTCAGCCATGGATGATGAGAAGGAAGGAGCTCCCCCCATCCTTTCATCGATGCTCATTATGGAGTTAAAATCCCCACACACCAACCAAGGCCCTTGAGGAAGAGCCGAGATCATCCTTATTTCGTCCCAAAGCTCCCTTCGGCGGTCCTTGTTGCAGCTTGCGTACACCACAGTTATCAATATAGAAAGGGATGTACCGTCAGAGAACATACATGTAACACACTACTGGGACACTGAGATAGTTTGGATTTGGATACCTTGTTTAGCTAAGATCCAGATTCGCCCCTCCGACGCTTCCTCCATCACAAGTCCATTTATTAAAGATAATGAAAGAATTATTAAGAGAACAACCTTTCTTGGACACACCCGAATGCATCATCCAAATGTGAATCTTGAGCAATAATAAAAGAAAGAAATTTCCTTACTAACTTGGGATTGTACAAAATCTCAAAACAACCCCTTTGAGAAGACGATAGACAAAATTGGCAATGTGAATGAAACCTCACAAACTCCAAGATAAAAACTCATCTTTTAATCAACCAGAAGCTTCTGGAAAATAGTCACCTTACTCCTCTTCCCCTATCAACCCTTCTTCTTTTCCTCTTTATTCGGGAAAGAAAGCATTTAATGTATATGGTTATAATTATATTTTATTTTCTATTTTTTTTTAGTAAGAGAGATACGTCAAAAGATCAAAATACCCACACATGTGGTCTCAAAAGATTGCTTAAACCCGCACATCAGAGTCCCACCTCCTCATGAGGGACCCCAACACCTTAGTCCATCGATAAAGCGGAAACGGCAGCTGGCACCAGTTATATTTTAATCCAGCAACGATGTTCACGGTCCGCGGCCTACGTTTCTCTCCATGAGAGAGTACCGTTCCAATACTTCTCTTTATTAACCGAGTGCACTGATATGAATGGACGCATCAACGGCCCCACGTTGGATTGATCCAAACGGTTAATCTCACTGTACTGATGGCTGATTGATGTAGAGCGCGTCGCAGACATTTTAATGGCCAAGATGGACCAGAAAAGGCCCAGTTAAAGGGCTGAAGTGATCGGGAAACCGTAAGAACAATAAAACAGTCGCATCTTACAAATCAGAATGAGTTTTTTGAGGTATTATATATGATTTGGACGCGGATTGCGTCCTACCCCGCCCGGACAGTAATCCATCCGGGCAGGGCTCTGTGGGGCCCACTGTGATGTAAGTGTTTTATCCATGCCGTTCATCATTTTTCTAAGATTATTTTAAGGTATGAACCAAATAAAAGGCAGGTCCAGTGATTAAGTGGACCACAAGGTGGGTATTGAACTTCCACCATTAAAAACTTCTTGGGAACTAGAGAAGTTTCGGATCAAGATAATATTTGTTTTTTCACTTCATCCACATCTACATGACTTTATTAATAATTTGGATCATTAAATAAAAAATAAAAAATAAAAAAAAATTAAAAAAAACACCATCACAGTGGCCCTTAGAAAGGTTTCAACGGTGGCTGTCATTATCACCGCAGCTTTGGGCTGGTCCACGGAGCTGTGGACCTGCTTCGATCATACCTTAAAATAATCTTAAAAAAATAATAAACGGCGTGGATAAAACACTTGCATCACTGTGGGCCCCACAGATCCATCCAGGCAGGGGTAGGACGCAAACCGCGTCCATATGACTTTCGGCAAAGACCAACCGTTACTATTTTTGGCCGGAAACCCTAAGGACAAGTAGTAGTTATGATATTTTACTATTTATAGTACCGAAGTCATCACGTCCTCCCTGCCCGCCTACCTTCCCCACCGGACGCGGCTTTCCTGCGAAACCCTTTCGGAGGAAGTTCCTGTGCGAGGATTCCGTGTGGGGTTCTCTTAGATGTTCCTGAGAAATCCAACCCCTCTATCCGTTTTTTAAGCCCATTTTATGACGCGAATCAAAAGTGAGGAGGATCAAAAACTCAATGCGCCACAAAAGAGGAAACAGTGGATATTTAGTGACCACCGTTGAAATATTTATATGCCCATAAAATTTTTTTAACAGTCTAAAAATAATCTTATAAACGGTTTAGATGGCATATAAACAGCAAGGTGGAGCCTAGAAAGGTTTCAACGGTAGACATTTCTTTCCCACTGTTTCATCACCTATGGCCCACTTGAGTTTTTGGATCTTCTTTATTTTTCGTAGCACGTCTTAAAATGAGGTCGAAAAACGGTGTACGGGTTTAATTTCTCACAAACATCGCAGTGGGCCCCTCCCATGAACCTTGCGCAGGAACTTTTCTCGACCCTAGGAACAAGAAAAGTCCTCTTTACACGTGGATGGTTGATGGGGCGGCCTTACAATATATAAATCTTGTATTCCCGTGCAAACTTCATCCCAAGCAAACGAATTCCTGATTTTCTTCGTGCAGAACTAACGAGTTCCTCTTCTCCTCACCTCAAGTAACAAACCAATCAAATATGGATTTGATCATCAACCATCCAAACACGTCCATCGAACATGACGAAGAGTGCATGTTTGCCATGCAACTTGCCACTGCATCTGTCTTCCCCATGGTTTTGAAAGCAGCCATCGAACTCGAGGTGCTTGAAATCATGGCCAGATGTGGGCCAGGGGCCTACCTGTCAGCTTCTGAGGTCGCCTCTCACCTTTCCACACACAACCCAGATGCCCCCGCCTTGCTAGATCGTATCATGCGCCTCCTCGCTACCCACTCCGTTCTCACTTGCACTGTTAGCCCATGCGGCGACGGCCGCATAGAGAGGGTCTATGGCCTGGCGCCTGTGTGCAGATTCCTTGTTAGGAATCAAGACGGTGTATCTATTGCACCCTTGCTGCTCTTGAGCCATGATAAGGTCGTTATGGAAAGTTTGCACCACTTGAAAGATGCAATTTTTGAAGGGGGTCAACTGTTCGATAAGGCACATGAGATGAGTGCATACGAGTACACCTCCGTCGATCTCAGGCTCCGCAATCTCTTTAATAAAGCAATGTCGGACCACTCCACCATTATCATGAAGAAGATGCTAGACATGTACAAGGGCTTTGAACGATTCGAGCGGGTCGTCACTGTCGGAGGCGGGACAGGCGCTTCGCTTAGCATGATTATCTCCAAATACCCTCATATTAAGGGTATCAATTTCGACTTGCCCCATGTCGTTGCTGATGCACCTGATTATCCAGGTGTGGAGCATGTTGGGGGAGATATGTTTGTTAGTATTCCAAGTGCAGATGCCATTTTAGTGCAGGGCATACTCACGGATTGGGAGGACGAGCGGTGCTTGGATATTCTAAAGAATTGCTACAAAGTGCTGCCCGAATCTGGAAAGGTGATCATCGTGGAACCGGTTCTACCAGATGTCACTGAGACAAATGTAGTTGCTCAAGGAATCTTCCAGGCTGATATGGTTATTTCTGCCTTCAGTGCAGGTAGGAAGAAGACAGTGAAAGAGTTTGAGGCATTTGCCAGAGGGGCTGGGTTTGCCGGTTTTAGAGTTGTATGTATTGCATATGACAATTGGGCCATGGAATGTTACAAAAAGATGTGATGTTGAGCTTGCAACCAAAATTAAAAATAAAATAAAATAAAAGGTGCATGTGTATCATTCAGTTTGTATGTGTGTTTTTTGCTTATTCTAGTTAATAAAACTCATCGTTTGGCCTTTATTTGTTTGTTTGTGTGTATTATTTGTAAAATAATTGATAATAATTTGGCACATGGAGGGACGTGATAAGGCCAACCACCGTCTTCCTCAAGGGATAATTACTCCAAATCCACGGAGCTATCTCACTCATTAAGAGCTTCCTCGAATCTAGGAGGGATGAAAGCAAGAATAATTCCTAATAAATTTTAAATAATTTGATTGATGATTAAAAAAAAGAAGAGAGATTACTAACTCTTAAAATAATGAGCTTAAACCTAAGACGGAGTTGTAGACTTAGACTCCAACTCAAACACCCTAAAAACGGAACTTAATATAAATGAGTAAACTTACTATTTATAGATGACCTCTATTTCTATTGGACTTTGTGGAGTATCTAATTTAGCCCAACCACATTATTCTCCTAACTTTTCTAAATACTTTTCATGTTGGGCACAACTTTTACATCTCAAAGGATCAAGAGTTATACTCAGACTAAAAATTACTATTTATAGTAAAAATGAAATTAAACCGGACTTTTAATCGGGAATCTAGTATGCTCAACCTAGCGTAGGCTTAAGTAGGTTCTCATAACCCTAAATCATATATAACATGTCGAAAAACTCATCTCATTTGTGAGTGAGATACGGTTGATTTAAGGTTCTGACGGTCCAGATCATTTTCACCTTCAAACGGGCCTTTTATGATCCTGATCATTTTCGCCTCCAATTGGGCATTCTATGATCCGGATTATTTCTACCTCCGATCAGGCCTTATATGATCCAATTCATTTCCGCCTCCTATCGGGCCTCCTATGGTCTCAAGTCTAACTAGCTAGGACCACACTTTACGATTCATCCAGTGGATAACTTCCAACCTATTAAGTGCTTGTGACATCTAATCCTTCTATACATGTGCCTCACCATGAGGATTGCCTAATGCAAAAATTTACCCTCTACTCATTAAATGAACCAAACCATAGAGAACAGTATATAGTCATCGATAAATAGCAAAATACAAGTGTGGTCCACTTGATGACTATATAGAAATATTTTTGTGTAAAGTGTTATTCATGTTTGGGTAAATCTATTCAACAGGTTGGATGTCCCATGCGCTTAAAAGGTTTGAAGTTATTTGCTGGGTGCCACCCATAACCTGTGGTCCAACCAATTGGACACGACACCTTATCTTTATGTTATTTGCTTACAGAATGTCTTCATCTAAACTTGCTTACTTCACATAATTTTTTAGTTAGTTTGAGCGGACGTGGTTGTAATGATAGCGCTTTAATTTGTCATTTTTATTTATTTTATTTTATGTTTTACACTATAAGGTTATTATTTTATTTTTTTTTCTAAAAAAGGTCGAAGTACACTAACTGTAATTTTGTTAGATGTAAAAGGAGTTTTACTTTCTGACCACAACCAGAATTCAGGCCTTTCTATTCCGACCAGCAGCATCAACACGAATAGAAAGGCCGTGGCCTCTGCGTCAACAGCCTACAGCGGCAAACGAAGCACCCTGCAGCTGGCGCGGATTGGGTGTTAGTACCCGGGTAACACCTTGGTGGATGTTACCCTTGCCGTCGGGCCCACCTTAATACGTTTTGTATATCCACGCTGTCCATCGGTTTTCCAACCCATTTTAAGACCTGGTCTCAAAAAATTAAGTATATCCAGATCTCAGGTGGACCACACCATAGTAAACAGGGGTGATTGAAAGCCCACATTTAAAAGCTTCCTAGGGCTACAGTAATGCCCACCGTAATTTTTTCTTCGATCCAACTCATTGATGAGGTCAACCAGACGACTAGGATAAAGGGAAAATATATCTCAGCTTGATCCAAAACTTTTATAGCTTAGAAAAGGTTTTAATGGTTATTCGCCACTATTTCTAATGACATGGTCTACCTGAGATTTGAATCCGCTCTTCTCAGCTCTCTTCACATTTCCAATCCTAATTCTGCTCATGCACCTTCTCCAATTATAGTTCGGTGGTCCAAACCGCCAAGGGGCTGGCTGAAGCTTAACATTGACGGATCTTCAAGAGGTAATCCACGTAAGAGTAGAGGAGGAGGAGGAGGAGGAGTTTGTAGGGATCACTCTAGTAATCTCATTTTTGCGTTTCATAAATACTATGGCCATGCTTCCAACTCGATAGTTGAAGCTCAAGCCATGCTTGATGGATTGAACCTTTGCTCCGATTTGGGCCTGACCAAGATTGTGGTGGAGTCGGATTCCAAGCTTATTGTGGACGCAGCAGAGGATCTTTCATCTTCCTTTCCTTAGAATCTTTGGTATACTATTGGTGAAATTCGGTTTAAAAAAATGAGCCTCAATCTTTCTTTCTCCCATGTCTTCTGCGAAGGGAACGCCGTGGCAGATGCCCTTGCTAGGCTGGCTAGTGATGGGTGCCTTGATAAAATGTTTAGATGTCGTTCCTCCCTCCCAAGGTGTGTGAGAGGGGAGCTGGTTCTGGACAATGTTGACCTGGGTGCAGTTAGATCCCCCTGACCGATTGCCTTCCTCTGCCTCGGTGTTGCGGGTTTTCTTGTTTTTGTTCTTGTGCAGTGTCCCCTGTGGCTATTTTTGGGCTTTTCCGTTCTCTTCTGTGGTACACGATAGGTGTTGTCCCTTGTCTTTTTGTAGGGACTCACCCGAAATATCTGTAAATCTTGCTAATCAATGAAATCTCCTACTTTAAAAAAAAAAAAAAGGTGTTATATATGAAATCGGATTGCGTACTGAGTTACTCAGTATGCTTTTATCGTACTGAGTAAACTCAATTGCGCCCACTATGAATGTAGGTGGTTTATCCACACCGTTCATCCATTTTTCCTGCTAATGTTAAGGGTTGATCCCGAAATTGAAGTAAATCCAAGGCTCAAGTGGACCATGCCACAGGAAACAGTGTAGAATAATGATTTCTACCGTTAAAACCTTCCTAGGGCCCAAAGTAATGTTTATTTGTCATCCAACCTGTTCATAGGATCACAAAGACATGGATGAAGAGAAACCACAACCATCAGCTTGATCTAAAACTTTCGTAGCCTCCAAGAATTTTTCAATGTTAGAGGGTCAATGACACTGCTTCCTGTGGTGTGATCCACTTAAGTTTTGGATATGCTTCCTATTTGGGCTCAAGCCCTAAAATTATCTTTTAATTGGATTAACAGAGTGGATAAAATGAATAAATAATAGTGGACCCCACAGAGTTTACTCAGTACACTAAGGGTACTGAGTTACTCCGTACGCAATCCGCTTCTGTTATATATCCAGGTAACAACAAACCCGCCTGTGGCAGACCAGCTGAACATGGAACGCCCAAATACAAAACGTCAGTCCACAACCTAAGCTGATATGAGGCAGTATAAAGTAAAGAATTTGGATTCTCCGCTTGCCACGAACATGAAATCCTGCTTCTTCTTCTTCTTCTTTTTTTCTTCTTCTTCTTCTTCTTCTTCTTCTTCTTCTTCTTCTTCTTCTTTTTGGGGTTAATAATCAAAAGGATCTGTACAACACACCCACCATTCAGGCTAGGCAGGGAGAAAACAACCTGGCTATGCCTATCGTAAACTCAGTACAAGTATAACCCCCATCTCGCCCCATGGGACTGCTCGAAAGGATATGCCTAAGAGCGCCCAACCCAAAACTGTTGAGGAACAAAAGACCCCTAACCTCAAAGGGAAGATCAGTGGTATCACTAGAGAAAAAGGTAGATTGGAGCTCCAATCCCATGTGGGCCATCCCATCCACTATGCGATTACCTTCCCTCGGCACATGAAGATAGTTCACACATACGTTTTTCCCAATCCTATCTATCCTCTACATCTAGTATTTCCATTGCCAACTCAAATGAGATTCTTCGATTAATAGAGACACTGCTATTTTCGAATCTGATTTGACGACAACCTTTGGGAGCCCCAGCTGATGGCAATAGCTAAGCCATCATACACCACACGTAGCTCTTTGGAGTTAGACCCTACCCCGTACCCCCTTGAGAATGTGAAGAGAAGTTTACCGCGATCTCCTCTACAAATACCCCCACCACCAGAGGGGCCTAGGTTCCCCCTAGCTGAACCATCAACGTTCAGTTTGACCTAGCCCATTTGAGATCTTTTCCACTTCACCAACGCCACTTCTTTCCTAACCTGTTTGTGCCATTCAATGCCCAAGTCCCCAAAGAGGTTCTGATTTACTTTAGGTTGCCATGAAGAATTGGAGAGCATGTTATGAAGCAAGGATAACCACCATTTCACTCAGGCGATAACAGTCGACGCAAGGAGAGATTTTCCATCAAACTTGGTAGCGTTCCTTGATTTCCAGATCTCCCAGAGAATACAGCTAGGCGTCAGCCCCTCCATCTAGGAAATACGCCCCTGCTGAGTAGGGGAAGACCACCAATGCATCAATTGCTTTCTACTGAGTGTTGTGACAAGGGGGAGAGGTTGAAGATGGCGCTAAAGTGGGTCCAAACTTCAGCCGAAGAGCCCCATGAAGGAACATATGGTCGAGGTTCTCACACTCAGGCCCGCGGATAGGATGCCCACACAACAAACACATATAGATGCGAGATGAACACCTTTAGATTGGACAAATACTTCCACCGGAATGGCTTTCTTCAGCAGATGCCAAACAGACATGGAGATTTTCAGGGGCATCTTGACATGCCAAACCCATTTCGCCCAGGCCTTTCTTTGCTTGGTCTCTCTACTAAGTTCCCAAGTTGACTTGACTGAGAAGGTCCCGGAAGGCTCAAGAGGCCAGAAGCAATTTTCAGCTTCCTCCGAGAGACAAAAACTGCCTTGAAACAGGTAGTCGAGGACTTCCTGAGATAGGAAAGAGTAGACAAAAGAAGGGGGAAGAGGCCTGTCTATACCTATGAAATCTCTAATTTTCATGGACCTCATGGTTGGAGGGAGAGGAGACTCTACCAGGTTGTCCAGACGACCAAGCCCAGACAAATTGGAAGACCACAAGCTATCGAGACCCTGACCCACGCAGCATTGGGTGATAGCGTCCAATGTAGATAGCAAGGCCCTGATGCTTTTCCATAAAGGTGATGGACAAGGGGCTAAAAAATCTGTCGCAACTGAATCAATGTCTTAGATATACTTGGCTCTAAATAAAGAACTCCACAGGCTACCACTTTTTCCATATTTAACCGCCCATGCCAATTTGAAACGAAGGGCTTTCATCACATCTTTTAGCCTTCTGAAACCCATCCCACCTTTGCTTTTAAGAACAACAATATCTTTCCAAATCGACCAATGAAGTTTACGCTTGTTGTCTACCCAACCCCAGAAAAAGTTGGCGAAAAGCTTTTCTAAACCACCAATAGCTGAAGAAGGAATCTAAATAGCATCCATAGCGTGAATCGGCATGCTTCCAAGCACGTGCTACACTAGGATGGCATGACCCTATTGGGAGAGACATCTCACCTTCCACCCGGATAGGCGGGCTTCCACCTTGTCCAACAATGATTGAAATAGCGATCTCTTAACCCTTCCCGTGAACAGTGACACCCCCAAGTATATAGGGCAGCAACTGGATTTTGAAATTCCCAAGAAATTCTCAATGGTCCTGATTCTGGAAATCAAAAGTTTAATTGAACATAGGAAGCAACTTTTGTTAAGATTTGCCTTTTGGTCTGATTCCGCTTGATAAGATTGAAGGAATCACTACCAGAAAACTAGGCAAAGGCTATAGATAAAAGCTGTAGCCTATTGAGGGTCAAATATTGCATATCAGACCCAATTATTACCTGAATTTATGGACATGATACTATTTAATGCACCAGTTTAATCGTGTTTGTGATGCAAGGTGTATTTACGAGCATGGACTGAAAAAGAATGCTAAAAGCACGGATTTAACGTTCAGAATGCACCAAGGCAAGGGACGGACTCCAAGGGACAAAGATCGACGGAATTACACGCCAGGGATCCGCGAAAATTGAGAAACTGAAGCTCAAGCGGCCTGAAAGTCAGCCAGAATGCAAGATCAGTGGGTTTCCATCATCTGTTTGGCTCGAAACTTTATACATGGCTCGAGGACCAAAAACTAACCGTACACGTCAAATTTCAGCCATTGGATCCTCGTGAAAGTGGCTGAACTAACAGATCAGTCCATAAAATCCTGATTTGGGGCCCACCCGCTGTCCAGATAAGCTTTAACTTCGGCCCCCACGGCTCAAATGAAATGGGGAACAAGATGGATGGTGTGGATTTCTCATAATCATTATACAGTGTACATAGTACACTTTTTGCACTAAGAGTGCATGGCAACACAGGGACGTCTCTCTTAAAAAACAGAACTCTGTTTCTGTCATGAAACAGAGACTGCGGATGATCTCAGTGGGCCATCATCATGGTCCACATGCTCAATCCGAGCCGTCCATCATGCAGAGGGGCTCGATTTAGCCAAACCCATGTTGACTTTATGCACTCATGCACGCACACGTGTTGGTTTTAATGGTCACAAATGGACTGCCCTACAACTATTGCAGCTGATTTCTTCCGTGGGTCATGCCGAATCTGATCCAAAACCGTCCCTTCCCAACCGAAATTTCGTGAAGAATATTATGGATGGCGTAGATTTCTTAAAACATCGAAGGAGGTGGGCCTCACAGAAGTTTCTGCAAGCAGCAATACGCAGGAACGTGCGCAAGCTCTGTTCCGCGATCTGGCTTGTGAACGAAACCTTGTGGGCCTCTGTCTTGACCCATATGCTTGATCCGGACCGTCCAGAAGGTTCTAACGGTCTGGCTGAGGGTTATGTAGATGAAAATCCTGCAAAGAAGGGCCAAGAATTGTTTCTACATGTTTCTTTTTTCTCGAGCATAAGATAAATGGTAACAGTGAAGATCCTGCGGGCCATCACAGGGACGATCCATACCACACTTTCTAGGCTCAGGATTTTAAGAGGAATTTAATGAATG
Source organism: Magnolia sinica (assembly GCF_029962835.1). Lineage (NCBI taxonomy): Eukaryota > Viridiplantae > Streptophyta > Magnoliopsida > Magnoliales > Magnoliaceae > Magnolia > Magnolia sinica. The sequence goes on along the minus strand of NC_080583.1, from coordinate 4,112,006 downwards.
GAATGGATCATGCTGCCGGATCTTTGTGGTGCTAAAATCTGATCCAAACGCAAGAAGATTATGCGTTTCCGCTGGGGTGGTGCGAAACTTCCCACCGACTTCTCTCCGCGGCTGCTGACTTCACGCCAGCCAGCAACCATCTGACCGAGGGGACTGCCTTTATAAAAGAAAGAGGTGGAACGTGAGGGGAAAAAAAAAGGAGGGGAGGAGTTCTTTTTGGCTTGGGTACGATTGAAGGAAGGAGGGGGGCTTTTGGCTGGACGTCAGGGAGAGAGAAAGAGAAACAGAGAAGATAGGGAGCAGAAAGGCTTTGGGCTGGACGTAGAGCAGGGAAAGAGATAGAAAGGAAAAGGTTCTTTTCTCTTTATTTTTGTAGCCACATCATGACGGGCTAATCCTCCTAGCTAGGGCTAAGAGGTGAAGCTTGTATTGAGATGGGAGACTTTATTTGTTGATTTAATTATTTAATTGTGAATTAAACTTGATTGTGGTTTAATTATTAAAGGAATATTTTCTCAGTCTTTAATGGTCTGTTGTGACTGAAATTACAATGGGTTTGCAATGGCTTTGAATATTTCTTTTTCTCTTTTGATGTTTATGACGTCAGGAGGCCCTGTTGTTCACCATCGTCTCCTGGGCATGGTTGGATGATAGTACCCTTCCTAACTTTCATGCACTGTTGATTGGTTGGTAATTAGTTTAATCCGGTTGTTTGCTTTGTCGCCTGGGCATGGTTAGATGATGGAATCCATTCTAATTCATATACCTTTCATCTCTTGAAAACCAGATCAAGTAAGTTCAACTTAATTCTATAATCCTTGACGCAGGCATAAGATCTCCCTGATCTCTACAAGTGGATCCTCTGAATCCCTAGTTTCCTTCCTCTGAACTTCTTAAAGTTTTAAATAATTATTCCACAATTATTCCTTAAAATTCTATTTGGTTAGATCATATCTTAGTCTAGTTCTAGTTCTACTTGGTTTCAGATAACGTACAGGTATCAGTCCCTGTGGATTCCACCTCGGTCTTACCGAGTTTATTACTACATCACAACCCTATACTTAGGGAGTGAACATAGCCATAGACCATAGCACGACCGTAGTTGTAGGTGCCGTAACAATAGGTCTTAAACCTATGGCTACGGATTGAATCCGTAGCCATAGTTTACAATAGCTACAGATATAATCTGTAGCAATTATATTTCTAGCGAAAAGCATAAACAACAACGGATATTATTTGTAGCTAAAAGTCTGTAGCAATATGCCAAATTTAATAATGGCTATAGCTATAGATTACCGGCAACGGTCAATATCCGTAGCTATTTCGTAAATTAAAAAAATATATATAATCATTTGTTCACTTAATTAGCACCTGAATAATCATTCATTCATTCAATTACAATCATTCATTTATTCAATTACAATCATTCATTCATTCAATTACAATCAATTACAATCCTTCATTCAATCAATTACAATTACAATTACAATTACAATAATGCTGAAAATACAAATCTTTGGCTTCATTAGAGAAATTTGTTGGACTTCACCTTGAAATTTCAATGATAAAGAATTGAAGAGAAGATATATTTTGACGGTATGATATTTTTTCACAAGTAAATAGGCCTTTTTCAGCCATCAGCCCATCACCCACTTGAAGAATCAAAAATCAATTGTTGTCCAAGTCCACTCCTTTTCCTTTCAATTTCTTAGTGACCTCTATAAAATTACTTCCACGGTCATTTATGTAGTACCTTAAAGAGTTTTCTCAAAATGCAACTCTAGTAATAACAAAGTCACTTCCTGCAACAGCTTCATATATTCCATCATCCTACAAATAGTCATGGCATTCATAAATCGGAATGACCATTGTGGGAAAGAAAGATAAAGTGAAAGAAGTGCATCATGTATAACCATTTTTTTTAATGAATTAATAAAAACTCAAAGAAGAATGAAATTGACAAAAAAGGAATGGTCTCACCATATGGTTTATAGGGCCAAAATAAATGTCTGGATGATTTCTTACAGGAGGACCATTGGTAGCCATAAGTACCTACTTCCCAAGTGGAACAGATACTGACCATGATTATTTATGACCTAAAAAATGTGTAAGCAGAGCTGACCATCATGAAAAGAAAATCTCCATTTGCTTGTCAATTACAAGTAGGACATGCTAGTGATTTGTGGTAATCCCTCGAGTTTTAGATAGTTTATAAGGTATACAGTGCATCACGTTGTATAGAGAAAAGATCACCATCAGAAAATAATCTAATGATGTTTAAAAGCAGGTTCATCGCCTATTAGAAATGTGCACTTTCTTGGTAGAGCCCACTTGAGGAAGGGAAAGAGGTTTGCTAAGCTCACCTGCACGTATAAGTGAGCTAATGCACACACCACCACATGTCGGCATGGCAGACAGGTGTAATATCCAAGCCATCCATCAGAAGAGTAAACTGTAGATTCCGTATCCCAAGAATCAGGTCACTCCTCTAGTCAGGCCACAATCAACTGAACGAATCTATAGCTATGAAAGACTTGTCTGAAGTTTTTTAACACATCCACTTATTTCTAATATCATGGCATAACTACTGAGCAAACCACCTTTATCTTTCACCAATAGCATCTATGCATCCACATGATGAGTGGGGCTTGGATATTTTACCTGTGTGCCAAGCTGGCATATATGGAGGTGCATGCATTAGCTGACTTGCGCATGCATGTCAGCTTAGAAAAGCTCTGATGGGGAATGCCCGGAACATGGTTAGAAGATCCAGCTGGGATCAACTCGTTCGCCCTGAGTCGAGTCATGACTCACCCTAGTTGGGGTTGAATTGCTCAACTTGCCCAGGTCAGGGTTCACCTAGAGGGTTGAGTCGTGGGGTGTTGAACTGGATTGGGTCCCACCCAATACGAGTTGCCTCGTCCAAGTCACACCTAGTTCAGATGAATCTTAAAACCATAGTCTGGAACAACTCACCATTGCCATCACGTGTTCATTGTATATTTCTCAATACTCAAAGAGGAAACAAAAAGTGCCTACGAGCATATAGCTGGTTGTTTTAACAAAACAAGGCATGTACGTTAATATCAAATTCATCAAAAGAGTAATCAAATGCAGCTACATTAATGATGACACAGATCTTCACTGTAAGAAGAAAGAGAGGGTTGTTCTTCAAAAAAAAAAAAGGTGTTGTGTATGGTAGACCATAAATAACACTGACTATATAAGGTAGTTACCACCTATTCCTGCATTGGGTTCAAATGCAACAATGTTGTTGAAATCAGATGAATAAGAGAGAAACCATCGTTACGTTACCTGTAATCCAACATTAGAAATGAATGATGTGATCTTATGTTGGATACTCACTCCATAATTGATGAATGTTTCTGTAACGCAGAAAATGAAAAGGGGAAAAATCCCAAATGAAGGCTACTCAGTTATGTTCATCAAGACAGCAAAACAAAGAAAAACCTGCATTCTGATTTGTCACAATGATGGAGGGAGGAATACTCCATAACCTACAGATGTCAAAACCATAACAGAACATCAACTCTATATTCATGTAATAGAATAGAAATGCAGATGATCTTTAGAAGAATGCATGTTGAAACTGGCAGCTTGGTTTTGTGAACTAGAAAATATGAGTGATGCTGGTAGAGTATTGGCTTTAATGGCATGTAGGGCCCACCACCATGCATGCATACAAGAGGCATAGACCATGACTCACACACCACACCCCACACTCTCGTGCACTCACACCACAAGGTATGCTCGAACCCATGACCTCATGTTGAAACTCCAGAGAATCTATTCTGCTGGGACTTAGTAAGGCTCCACAATTTTCCTCAAGTGTATGGATTGGAACACAGAGATCACTCATGTGGATAAAAAAACAATTCATTAACTTCAAAAAAATAAAAAACAACAGAAAATTACAATGAAGGAGGTGCTCTCCACATGGAGCTTATGGATGAACTGCACCATTGATTGCTCTCCACATGGAGCTTGTGGATGAACTACACCATTGATTGCTCTCCACATGGAGCTTATGGATGAGCAAGAGACTCAAATGGTAAAACAAGACTCTGATACCAGCTGAAGCCAAAAAAATAGAGGAGAATGGAAGTTCTTCAAGAAAATCAGGTCGCTAGGAAAGCAGAAGTAAAACTAATCAAGGTGCTATCACTTGAGGGAGAGTATTGATGTTTCTTGTAGATTCACAAACGTGCATGATCCACCTAGGTGCTAGCTGAGAGACTCTGAGCATTGGTTGACACAACTGGTTGGTGTGTAGGGCCCACTGTCATGTTTGTAGGACACCTGACCTCACCCATACAGCAAGGTGCCTCCACAATAAAAATAAGACACCTCAAAAATCGGGTAGATGAAAACATTAGATGGGCCCCCTGTGAATGTGGAGGCTTTTCAGTGGTTGTCATTGTTTTCTATGGTGAGGTCCACCTGATAGTTTGATTGACCTGATTTTTCGGGCATCTTTTTCATGGTGGGATGACCTCACTAGATGGTTTGGCTGTTACACAAACACCGCAGTGGGCCGGCAGACCAAATGGTTGGATGTACAACTAGTTGTTAGGAATTCCACGCTTAGCTTCTGCTATTGCCAGAGGGCATAACGGTAGTGCGGGACATGCCATTGCAATTATATTGAGTGGATCCACACACCTAGGATTATGTTCACAAAAAAGCTAGTCAAGATCTGCTATCAATAAAAGACATTTGCAACAAGTAAACAAGTAATAGGAGCAGCAAACTCTCAAATTCTCACTCAAACTTGTAAATTTTTCATCAAAAATTCTGAAAGGAATGAATTTACAAAATCTTCATCTATCCATCCTCTATTCATTATCTTGATTAGTTTCATTCTCTTCATTTTGTTTAATGTTCTAATGTTGACACAATATGTACCCTTATTAACTTGATTGCAGCTTTCTTTTCATGATAACATCACTACTAACAAAACTATAAGGCTAAGATTCATCCCAACATGAGAGACCTGAAAAAGTAAAGCAGAAAATGTTGCACACCCATGGCGGGATGTGCTCTTCCCTCGTTCCTGCAGGACCTACTATTTCCTCCTAGCCCAACTATTACATGCATGGCCAAATGCACAAGAAAGAAAAGTAGGTGATTAGGGGTCAATTGTTAGGAAAGTAGGTAGTAAGTTGTTGTACACTCCTTAGCAGACTTCAACTTCCATCATGAAAGGATTATGTAAGAAAACAAAGAAAGAAAGAAAGAAAAAAAAGAAAGGAAGTAATGAAATCTTGTTTCAGAATCAAGTTAGGAAAACTAAATGTACAAATAGATGAGTAGATCCAGAAACATACATGCTTCAACAACAAAATAAAAATAAAAATAAAAACTTGAATCAACATGAAAAAAACTTAACATTTAAAAACCTGTCTTTCCAATGCACAAGAAACAAAGCATTTCCTGAAGAAACTGAGTTTTGTTAATTTGATTTGTCTTGACCTTTATGTCCATCTAAAATGCAGTGATGTCATTCTCATTACCAGCAACCTGCAATGCTAAAATCATAGGTTATAATTTGCATGTTTTGTTTACGAAGTTAGACTTTAAGCAGTCCTCTTTGAGCTATATGCCAGCAACCTGGATTGTATGTGACGTTGGGACTCTCGACCATACTATTTTGCAGTTGGCGTTCTAGTTTCTTTCATGGCCCCATATCCTATCGTTATTTATTTTTTAATCAGATGGGGCTGCAGACTTGCATGCCAAATGTTTTCATGGTTTTCCCCCAGCCAGATCATTTTTAAGAATAGCCACATGAAAGGGCCATCTGTAGCCCATGTTCATGATTCTTACCTGCAAATCCTCATGCAATCTAACAGCAATTCTAGAATGTTGCATTCAACAAAAAATAAAACCTTCACAAAGCTATAATGGAATCCTCAATTGGCCAAGTGGGTCAACAAATCCTAAAGAAGCATGCACCACAAATTGTAATCACACTGCAAAAATCAAATTTCGGGAGTAACCTTTGCATGTGCCTTGCAGCCAACCAGTGATTTGGTGACCTTTCATGGTACAAGCGGCCAACTAGTAACAGGAACTGTTGATACGGTGGAGTCAAGCTAAAGGTTGAGATCATGTTAGAAAACTCTGACCATCCAGTTTGAGTATCACCAGGGGAATGCAGCTATTTGTTGCTCTCCTCTCCAGATCAACAGCCCATTGATAGCAGGGCCCTCATTCATGATTCCACGGACGTTCCAGATCATTGAGCAAAATTGGACCTTCCAGATCATTTTAAAAGAAAAGGTTTAGCAAACCAATTAACTCCTCCAAATTCAGGTGTGTGGAAGTGGTGCGTTACTTGAAATGGTTAAATTAAATTACTTAGAGAAATGTGCATGTTAACATGGTTATTATATAATACTCAGCCTAAATTGCTGGTATTTGTAGATTCAGAACTGTAACCTTACTACTAAACAGTCTATGATCTAATATTAAAGAAATGATCAAATGGGAATGACAACTCACAATTATAACTAAAGCCTAGCGTTCTGTGATTTCGACTTTATTGAATTGACTTATTACAAATTTGATTGAATTGAGAATCCAAATACAACCAAAATGTACATGAAAGCACAATATGCATCAAAGAATGACATTGGAGCCCTAAAGATGCACATATGCATTTTGTTAAATAGCAATGTCGCCATCTTATAACCAGCTATTGCTTGAATCAAAGCCCTTACAAGGGCACAACAAGAGAGTATTATGTCTTAGCTCTTACAAGGGTCATCATGTGTCTCACATATGGTTACACAATTTTGTTGGAAGGAAAGAAAGAACCCAAAAAATAAATAAATAAATAAAAAGAAAAGGTAAGATAGAAATAGAGAAAAGTTCATCTCTTAAAATTACTTCTATCCAAATAGATTCCCACAAATAAAAATGCATCAATATTATAAATAGAAAGTGCATCTGAGCACCTCTTGTTTGACATTATTAGGGTGATCGATATACTCCCTATCATCCCGGTCCTTGGGCTGCAAACAGAAAGATGACGTATCATAAGAAAACTGTAGAACAAGCACTGAACTTAAGGAAATCACACCTCATGGCTAAGATCTTGAGCCCGAACCTTTTTGGCGTTGACATCTTTGATTTTCCAAGGAGGAAGAATATCCCAATCAGCGGGCATGTCCACAATGTTTCTTTAGAAGAAACAAAAAAGAGACTATCCAACACAAGTTCATTACTTAGTAGTACATGACATGATAGACACGTCAGGGAAACCTATTGCATCCAAAACTACTTGAATTGCTATAACATGGGCATCCAAAATGTCACTGCAGGGACTAACAACATCTACACCTACTCAAGCCTACTTGAAGCCAAGACATAATAACATATGGGGAGAAAATCAATGTAAAATCATGTCATAAAAACTATCTACACAACTTTTGTTATTACCTGTTTAACATCCAGTTGTGTTCATTATTAATCCTGTTATAATACAAAGTAGCTAATGAGTAACAATGTTAATGGAATCTTTGATTCTTTCTCAATATTCAAAATCAAGTTGTAAAAATACTTAAGGCTATTGAATTTTATCGTCTAGGAGATAAACTAGAAATTGGTGGCTTGCTTTTGATAAAGTAACAACTAACAATTTCCAGGATGATCAGAATTCACAAGAAAGGTTCAAATACAACCTAGAAAGATTCATATTCATAAAAGCATCATATATCAAGTCAACTACTGATCTTTTGGAAGCGCCATAGAACTTTGCGTATCTCCTACATGAATAAAAAAAGAAAGAAAATGCTAAGAGAAAGCTCATTGACAAAGAATTCCAAGAACAAATGGCAATAATCCAGTCTCCATTTACAAATTAATTTGGTTTGCCAATATAATAGTAATTTTTTCATTATTGAAGAAGTTTGAACGATCAGAACAAAGATATGTCAAGAACACCAAATAGGAATTACTGGACAGATGAGACTCCACTTAGAAAACCTCAAAATGATGAAATAACAGAGCTTAACAGAACATGGAGCAAACTATTAAGATTTTTGAGAAAAATTCTTTTTCTTTCTCTTCATCTTCATCAGTTATAACAGGTTTCAGGAAAATCCCATTTGGGTGTCTGCATTTTTTGTGAGTTTTTGGTGAGAATGAGCCTGCAACTGCAATAGTGGTAGAAAGAGATGCTTAAGGATATTTAATAGATGGTCGGGATTGTCCTATTAAGGTAATTCTTGGTTAGTAACCAATCAATGGCTGATGCTGTAAGTGGTAAAAAGAGATGCTTAAGGATAAATGATAAATACTGAAATGGGGAGTATGGTTTTGTTTTCATTCCTTTTTTTTTAAACCCACCCAAAGGACTAACGACACAGTCATTGTATGTGGAAAAAAAAATGGATGGCTAAAAAGGGATGGCCAAATGCACTCATTCAGTGTGGATGTGTGGCCCACCTGATCAGTTGCCTCACCACCGCCACCAGCACCATCATCACTGGGCTTTATTACATGAATCATATTCCACCATTCTATTCTGTTAAGAACCATATCCTCAGCTTGATAGAAGTTGTGCTGGAAGTTTCAGGCAGCCTACCAACTTGACACAACCCTCATGATAGTGCAAAACTCCCATAGGCATAAATGCATGCAATAGAAACAGTGATAAATACCCAAAATACTATATTTTCAGCTATGATCAAAACAAATAAATCCAAATAATATTACAATCAATGAGATTACCATACTAAACTTCTTCTTTTTTTGATCTAAGAGCTTTTTATTACCATACTAAACTGTCAAGAGTACTGATGAGGAGAAAAAGTTACCCCAACTTCATAGCTCTTGCTGGCGTCTCATAGTTTTGTTGCTGAGGCTGGCTTAGTTGGAGATGGATAGGTACATGCAAATCCTCTCCTGGGGAGATAGATAGGTACATTCAAACAAATAACAAATATATCTATCATCATGCACCTAAGCAAAGAAGAAATTGCAATCGGACGAAGGCTGCTGCTAATGGATGAGCCGAGACGGTGACGAGGGTTGGATGAAAGGGGTTTTGAAAACCCTAGCACAGGGTGTGCTTACAAATCAATTGCAGGTTTGCAACGAAAGGGGGTTTTGAAAACTCTAACGAGCGAGCGAGAGATAGAGATAGAAAGAGAGAGAGGAATGGGGCCAAGAGACAGAGAGAGGGTGAGGAAAAGGGAGAGGCTGAGTGCGAGAGAGAGAGAGAGAGAGAGAGAGAGAGAGGGTGAGGGAGTGCAAGAGATCGAGAGAGAGAGAGAGAGGGTGAGGGAGATAGAGAGAGAGAGAGAGAGAGAGGGAAAGGGAGAGGCTGAGTGCAAGAGAGAGAGGGTTTTGGTTTTGGGAGATGGGCGCGCGCGCGAGAGAGAAAGAGGGTTCTGGTTTTGGTTTTGGTTTTGGGAGAAGGGTGCGCGCGGGAGATTAGCATAGATGGGGATTGGGTATCGGGGTTGACGGACGACACTTTCATTGCTTATTTATAGGACTCATGGGGCCCACCGTAATGTATGTTATTTATCCAGTCTGTCCATTCATTTTAACGGCTCATTTTAACGGTTGATCCAAAAAAGGATTTAGATCGAAGCTGTAAGTGGACCACACAACATATTAACGATAGAAATTTATTTTTTATTATTTCTTATGGTGTGGTTCACTTAGACCTCCAATTTAACTACTTTTCGGGCTCATCCACTAAATTATATGTCATAATTGATGGGTGGCTTAGATAAAACACATATATTATAATGGGACCCATGGAGCCCCTTAAGCACCATTAATCTTTGATAAGGGCCTAGTGGGACATCAGTTTTAGCTATGGATTAAGTAGGATTTAGCAACGGATTAAATATGTAGCAAATTAGCTACAGTTTATATCCGTAACCACAAATTTCCAAAGTTCGTAGCTTTTGCTCGATTTTTTGGTAGTGGATCCTTTAATTGCACGCAGTGAGGCAACTCCACTATTGAGGAAAAGAAGAGTGTCATCAGTGTATAAGAGGTGGAAAACCAGCTTACTACCCTGCCGTAACTTGAAAGGCATGCAAAGACCTTGACTGAGCAGTCGGGTAAGACCTCTACTGAGCACTTTCACTGCGATAATGAACAGGCTGGGGGAGAGAGGGTCTCCCTACCGCAGCCCTCTAGAGGATTAGAAGAAACCTGAGGCCTCGCCATTAATGAAGATGGAGAACCAGCAATTTGCCCAACACTTTTCATCCAAATTGATCCAAGCCTTGCTGAAACTGAAACTCTTCATCACTTTCTTCAAGAAATTCCAATCGATCCTGTAGTATGCTTTCTCCATGTCAAGCTTGAGCAAGATATTCCCTCCTCAGACCTTCTTATTGATGTCTCTAATGGCTTCCTAAGTGAAAGTGAAGTTTTCCACAATGTTGTGACCTTGGATGAAGGCACCTTGCTCAGGCAAGATAAGGAAGGGAAGCATGGAACTAAGTCTGGAAGCTATAATCTTCGTAAAAATTTTATATACACAATTGCATAGACTAATATGCTGAAAATCAGTGAGCCTTTTTTAGGACTGGGATTTAGGGATTAGACATATTAAAGATGTTATAAAAACCTTTGGAAAATCCTCACCCTCAAAAAGGTGCACCGCTGTGTTGAGGGTCAAATATTGCATATTGGACCCCATTTATATCTTGGTTTTATGAACATGATACTACTTAATGTCCTATTTTACTCATGTTTGTGTTGCAAGGTGAATTTAAGAGCTTGGATTGAAAAGGATGCTAAAAGCATGGATTTAACACTCAAGAATCACCAAAGAAAGGTTGGATCTTAGAAGACTAAGAATGAAAATTTCACATGCTAAAGATCCAAGGAAACCAAGTGAAGAATGAAGAGAATTGAATTTGAACATAATTTGCATGATCTTCGACTCATTTAAGTTCGACTCATCTAAGCTCGACTAGTCGAGGAAACTTCGACTCAAACTCCAGTAACATCAGATTCTAAATTCATGCGATCTTCGACCAGTCAAGGGTTACGCAGATTTCGCAGGGACTGCATAAATTTGAGGCGGTTTCCAAAATTTTCCAACTCGGTGCGAAAGTTGGAGTTGCGTAAATATAAATAGGAGTCCCTAGGATGTTCCTAGGCATCTTTTAGAGTTGGAGGAGTTAAGAAAAAGGGTGGAGCTGCCATCCGGGAGTTTTTCTTCTTCTTCCTTAGTTGATGTTTTATTTAAGAGTCTTTAGTTCAATCATATCCATGGTTGGGTAAACCTCTTAGATAGGGCTAAGATGTGAAGCTTGTAACATGATTAGGATGTTTGCTTTAATTTGATTCATATTTTGTTGAATTCTCTTGGATTCTAGTTTGATTCTTAAGGAATATTTTTAGCTTTTAATGGTTTGTTGTGACAAATTACAATAGATATGCGATTGCTTTAAATATCTTCTCTTTCTTATTTGAGATTTTGAAATTAGTAAGTCCCGTTGTTCACCACCGTCCCTTGGGCATGGTAGGGTGACAGAATCCTTCCTAACCTTCACAATTCTCTTATGATTGGTTGTGGAATTGGTAAACCCTATTCTTTGCCTTGTCTCCTGGGCATGCTTAGGTGATGTAATCACGTCCAAATCCTCACAACTCTCATCCATTGATGATTAGATCCTTGAGAAGTTCAGAGATATGACAAATCTCTTCTTGCCAATTAGATAAGATAGGACTCTGATTCCAATTGTGTTCTTGAATTAAGCAAGATAGCATCCTGAGAACCTACAAGTGGATCCTTGGCACCCTAGTTACCACCTTTAAATTTATAAGTTTTAATTACCTTATTCAAAGTCACTTTTTCAAATATTTCAGATTTAGGTTTACGTCTTCTTCTAATTTTAGTTCTAGTTACTTTCAGAGTACACATGAGATTAATCCTTATGGATTTGACCTTGGTCTCACCGAGATTATTACTGCATCGTGACCCTACAGTTAGGGTTGTGAACAAGTTTTTGGCGCCGTTGCCAGGGACTAATAGTTACATTTTTCTGAGATTGACTAGTTTTGGAATTAGGTTAAGATCAGGATTTTTTTACTTTCTAATTTTAGGATTAGGGTTTTATGAATTATTTTAGAAACTAACATTGCTTCCTATTTCTAGGTTTAGACACTTTCCTTTTCTATTTTTAGAAACTACTTTCTAATTCTAGGTTTAGAAACTTCCTAATTTGATTTTAAAAACTAACTTTTTCTCTTTTTAAAAACTTTCTATTTTCTGTTTTTAGGAACTTCCCTTTTTCGTTTTTAGACACTAAGTTGGTTTCTTATTTCTTTTTTAGGAACTAATTCATTTTCCTTTTTCTTTTTCAGGAGCTTAACATAGATCTTCTCCAATCTGGTAACTAGAGTTGTTCATGAGTCGAGCTAGCTCGATTAAGTCACTTGACTCAGCTCGACTCAGCTTAGATTGACTTGGCTTGAATGGCCGACTCAGGCCGGGTCAAGCTAACATTTTATAGCTTGAGTTGAGTTTGAGCCGAGTTCGACCAGGGGGCATTTTAACTCGACTTGACTTGAAACTCAAACTCGAGCTCAACTCAACTCGATTAGTAATAGCTATAATAAAAATTTTAAATTTAATATATATATATTATAAAACCCTACGGCCGGCCCTACCCGATGCCCTTTCCCTTTCTCCCTTTCCCTTTCTTCTCTTTCTCTACCCCACCAAACCGCTGCACGCCGACCAGCAATAGCCATCCACTGGACCACCAGCACCACCAGCACGCTACTCAGATGGCTAGCATTCCACTAGACCACCATCCACCACCCGATCTCGCTGAGCGAACCAGAGCGGCCACACCCAATCCCAACAGGGTGAGTCCCCACTACCCAGATTTATTTCTTCTTCTTCTTCTTCTTCTTCTATGTTTGTCCCATTTGATTCCTGGACGAGGTTTCTTTGAAAGGAGGTTATTCACGTGACGTCTTTGATCAACATCTTGATCGTCCATTGCTAACTTTACCATTCAGCGTAGGATCGAACAGATGATCATCGATCAACTGACTGATTGGACAGATGATCCTCTCGCTTTCCTTTCTCCTTTCTATCAACTAGGGTGAGATTGGAATCCCCATCCCTTACTTTTGGATGGTTGGATTAAAGTCTAGCCTCGTGTGCGGGCCGTCTTAAAAATCAGATCCAAGCATTCATTTGGGTGGCCTTCGGCCCAAGCATTCCATAAAGGCCTTCGACCTTAAAAATGAGATTTATGTCCACTGAAAGGGACCATCTAATTTTTCATCAATCCATTTGTTAGCAATTAAATGAATGGTCGGGATTCTTTGTGTGATATTAGAGATGTGCTCCATCCAGAAGGGAATCCTTAATTTGGATGGACTGAGCCACCGCCACTTCAAAATGGTGCGGAACAAAAATAGGTGTCTAGCTGATCTGGTACATGCATGAAATCCTAGTTGTTCATTAGGTGGGCCCCTATAGCACAACAATTAGGATTGTTTGAACAAGCTCGAGCTTGACTCGAACCACTAACTCGACTCGAACTCGACTCGACAGCTTTGTCAAACAAGTCAAGCTTCAATGTTAAGCTCGAGGCCGAGCTCGAACTTAAGTACAAAATGGATGTTCACACCCAAGTATAGGGTAGCGATGTAGTAATAAACTCAGTAAGACCGAGGTCGAATCCATAGGGACTGTACCTTATACATAATCTGAAAGTAACTCAAACTAGAACTAGGCAAAGATGTAATCTAAATCAGGTAAAATTTATGGAATAATTGTGAATTTAATTAACTAAAATTTGTAAAATTTAAAGGTGGGAACCTAGGGTGCTAAGGATCCACTTGTAGTAATCGAGAAGTTATCTTGCATTGATTCAAGGACATAGTTGGAATCAGAGTCCTATCCTATCCAATTGGTAAGAAGAGATTTGTTAGATCTCTGAACGTCTCATGGATCTAATCATCAATAGATAAGAATGATGAAGATTTGGAAGTGATTCTGTCATCAAACCAAGCCCAGGAGATAAGGCAACCAACAACAATTTACCAAACTGACAACCAATTATAAGAGAATTAAGAAGAGTAAGAGGATTCCATCACCCAACCATGCCCATGAGATAATGGTGAACAACGGGATTGCCTAATTTCACAATTTCTATACATGAAAAGAGAATATCTGAAGATATCACAATTCTATTATAATTTGAGTCACAACAAACTATTAAAACTAAAAAATATTCCTCAATGATCAAACTAGAATCCATAAGGTTCAACCAGACATGAATCAAAACAAAACCAACATCCCAATCACACTACAAGCTTCACCTCTTAGCCCTAGCTAAGAGGTTTAGCCTATTATGAATATGATTAGACTAAAATCTCTAAAAAAACATAAATAGACAAGAGCAAAGAAAGAGAAAAACTCTTTCGAAAACAGCTTCACTCCATGCTCTCTGATGATGCCTCCATGGCTTCCTGATAGATGCCCCATGTCCGGTTGATGTCTCTAGATAAATCCCCCTCACGTTCCTGCCTCTCTCTCTCTCTCTCACTCTCTTATAGTCAACACTGGAAGTCGGTGGAGTGGCTGTTTACGCAGCAGCTTGCGCAGCTTGTGTGAATGCCCAAGAACGTCGCTCTCACTAGTTCTCTTAGGATCCATCAAAACGTTAAAAACAATGTCCCTTGGGACGGTTTTAGATGATCTACAAGATGGTCGGTCCGGATCAGCCATCTAATCAACGCCCTAGTCACACAGTGGCCCAAAAAATCGGACGACGTCTGGTCAATTTCTTTCGCAAGTAACTATGCTGCGATGCTCGGTGGGGCCCACATTACTATTTTCTGAGAAATTTGACCCACTCATTGGATTCCTAACGAAAAACTAATTAAGAAGGAGTGGTTTTTATCGAGTTTTGGTGTGGTCCACTGTATAAAATTAATTCAATGTCCATCCTACATTTTTTGATGATCCGCATGTGCGTGTGTGCACAGGGCCAAATGGCCACCTAGGCGAGGGTCACGCCCCCCTCTGGAGCGATTGGACGGTTCAAATCGTCCAATGGGATATCACAGAGGCCCACTAAGAATCACAGCGTCTGAATGTGCGGACGCTGTTACGTAGAGAAGAAGGGATCGGGTCAATGCCCTTTGTGCAGCTCACGTGTGGACGTGCTGTGTACACGCACATCGCACATGGGGTCCACTGTGATGCGTGTGAAAAATCTGCTCTATCCAACTGTTTTACCACCTCAATTAAAGGGTTAAGACAAAATTTGAAGCATATCTAGATATCAGGCGTGCCCCAAATCAAGATTTTAGGGGCTGATCTATCCGTTGGGCTACTACTACAAGGATCCAATGGCTAGAATTTGACTTGTACAGTTAATTTATGGTCCTTAGGCCATATATAAAGTTTTATGCCAAACAGATGGTGGGAACCCTGTGATCTTGCATTTTGGACGATTTTTAGGCTCGTGTAATTTGAGTTGCCCAATTTTCTCGGATCTCTGACATGTTATTTCTTCGATCTCAGTCCCCTAGGGTCTGTCCCTTGCCTTGGTGACTTTGGAGCATTAATTTCATGCTTTTAGTACCATTTTTCAGTCCAGGCTCCTAAATTCACCTTGCATAATAAACCCGATTAAAATCATGCGTTAAACAGTATCATGTTCATAAAATCAGGTAATAATTGGGGTCTTATATGCAATATTTAACCCTCAACAATGGACAAGCCAAGCCGAGCTTGGCCCACCTTGACTCGACTCGGCTCGATGCCCACCTCTACTGGTTACTTCTTTCTAACTTCTCCTCTACTTACTTTCCATATTACTGTAGGAATTTTCTTTTATTCTCTTTTATGATTAAGTTTAGGATTAGGGTTTCATCATGTATATGTAAGAGTGAGAATGTTAATATGCTGAGATAGTTTTAGAGAATGCGAGATATTGTGAAGGGCTGATAGATGATTATGTTAAAAAATAACCTACATCTCAAATTTTTTCTGAAAATATCATCGAGAACCAAATAGAATACAATGCTCCACCAGTTAAGAAGTCCTTATGCGATCATATGCGAGAGAATAATTACACCTCACAGATTAAGAAAACAGTATGTGATTGTTGGGGTTATCATAGAAGTAAGAACTATTATCACCCATCAGACAAGAAGAAAACAATGAGAGATTATGTGATGGGTGATAATATATACCAACAACCATCAGATTCTCCCACCTATAACCTATAGACTATAATCAGTGGAAACATCAATGTTGGAAAGATGAACCAGCAATATATCATTGTGACAATTCTCTTAAGTCTTCTACCTTTGAAACCCTACCAGAAACGATCTAAGAGGAGTCACTTCAAGGTTACATCGACAATTTTGCTGACATCAGATGAACAATAGAAGCACTTAATCGTACCTCAATAAGCTAATGGAGGCTAGTTCACCCTAGCCTCAACCTAATCCAATTCTTCATTCCCAACTCCCTACTTATGATCAGTGGAAACATCAAGATTGAGAAGTTGAATCAATAGTGCATCATAGTGACAATTCTCTTGGGTCCTATACCTCCGAGATCTAACAAGAAATGATCTAAGAGGATTCACTTCAGAATTCCACACAAACTCTAGAGCTCATCCAGCAAAACACACTCCAAAGATTTTAGGAACTTATAAAAGATATATAACATTGGGGTTCACATGAGGCAATTATGGAGAATACTGAAATTGAGAATGAAGAGTTGGATTATGTTAATGAGGATATGGTTCAATTTTTTGAAGAGTCGATCTTGATGATGGTCTAGATGAATGATCAAGAGACATAGGTGTTTTTCAAATATAATGATACTGATACACTTCACTCACATGACCCACTTGGTTTCAATGATGAGGAAGAGGTTAGTTTATTCGAACATCGACCCAATATAGGAATAGAATATGAGGAAAGCAATTTCATTCCACGTGTGTACTGCACTGAATTGGAAGATGATGAGTATTGGGATTGTAACACCTGGTCCATTCGGTACTATTATCCATGCTTATGATGATTGAAGCCCTTAGCTAAACATGGATTGATCATTCATAGTACACACCCAACTGACCGGAACCCCAAGACCTTGAAACCTATCTCATATCGACTGCCCCATCGCCACGATCGTGGAGGTACCACCCGTGCGTCGGTATGATACTCCGTTAGTGAGATACGCCATGAAGAATAATAAGTGTATCATGTGCGCATGACACTATGTATTTCATTCCACACATGTGCACAACACATGTCAGGCACACATGTACATGCCACACATGGGTGAGAGAATCTCTACCCATGTGTGTGATGTCACATACCCATACATCTTCTCTCTCATGTGTATAAAAGTCAACCTTTCTCCATGCCATACACTATGCATGACATCACCACACCATGCCATCCCATGCTCCTATAATCCACCATTAATTGCAAAGCATGAATTAAGTACCATAATCCTAGCCTAAACTAATATTAATCACATTAACTTAACTTAACCAAAATTTTATCCATTTCTTTATAAATACCCCTCCATCCCTTAGCATTTCACCATTTTTCCATAAGAGAGAGAGAGAGAGAGGAGTGATCTTGGTGGGCCATCAACTCCATCAATCTCATACCTTCCATCCATCTCAACCATCAATTCCATCCCTACCATCCATCTCAACCATCCATCTAATTCATCAAGGTGAGTACACCCACTCCACTCTTGGTTTGTTTATTTTTTTAATTATTTGTATGATTATTAGTGGAAATGATTTGAGAATAATGATGTGATCAATGGTGTGGATACATAAGAGAGTACATATAAATAATAATAATTAATACTTGTGATGATATGATGATAAGGATGTGATTAATGGTATGGATGCAAAAATAATAATAATAATAATAATAATAATAAATAATTTATTATAGGCTTTATGTGGGACCCATTGATAGTGGGCCCCACCAGAATGTTGTAGCCATCCAAACTGTTCAAGTATGACAATTTGGTTAGCCACACGCTCACACATGCACACGTGCATACACACCAAAGGAAAAAAAAAAGGAAGGCAAGCGTCCCGCCGTTTGAAAGAAAAAGAAGGGAAGAGGTGTGGGTCCACAATGGGCCCCACCCATGATGTATGTATTAAATCCACGCCGTCCATTCAAATTTTCAGATCATTTTAGGCGTTGAACCAAAAAAATGAAGCCAATACATTTCTCTGGTAGGCCACACCATCAAAACTCATGTGAAAACATGCTAAAACATATAAAAGTACTTTCTGGGGGGCCCACCTGAAATTTTGATGTATTTGAAACTTGGAATGACCCCTTAACTTAGTGGGACACACACAATAGACGGACTAGATTGTCCTGTTGTGGGCCCCATATATGAGAAATAAAAAAAAACACAAAAAAAATACAAAACAACACTCTACGCTGCATGCTGCAGCGTCTCTGTTGACGCTGGAAAGAGGTGGCCCCACCACAGGCCCTAGCTTGATGTATGTCAAACATCAGCACCGTGAATTTGATGGGTCCCCTCTTAAGAAGGGGTCACACCAAAAATCAACCGTACAAAGAACTTAGGTGGCCCACACCGTCTAAAATAATGTGCAGACATGGCTAAAACATATAAAAGCACTTGCTGGGCCCCACCTGAAATTTGGATGCATCTGAAACTTGGACTGTCCCCTCCATCAAGTGGGACACACACAACAGATGGACTGGATCGTCCTGTTGTGGGCCCCATATATGAAAAATAAAATAAAAATAAAAATAAAATAAAATAAAAAACACAACAGCGGTGACGCTGTTGCTGCCAGCATCTCCACTGACGCTGGAAGGAGGTGGGCCCCACCATAGGCCCCACCTTGATGTATGTCGAACATCGGCACCCTGCATTTGATGGGTCCCATTTAAAAATGGGTCACCCCCAAATTTCAGCCCCACACCTTTAAAATATAAATATATATATATATATATATATATATATATAAATATATATATATATATATTAATAATAAATAATAATTACAAAAAAAAAAGATTTGGATCAATCTGATCATGAGGTATGTGTTATATCCAAACCGTCCATCCATTTGGCAAGTTTGTCTTAAGGCTTGAGAAGAAAAAAAAAATAAGATAGATCTAACTATCAAGTGGGCCACACTATAAAAGTGGCAGGGATTGAACGTAAACCATTGGAACCCTTTTTGGGTTAGAAATTTTGGAGCAGTATGAAATTTGTTTTTCCCCTTAATTCAGGTCTTTATGACCTTATGAACAGATTGGATGAAAAATAAACGGTATGGTGGGCCCTGTAAATTGTTTAACGGTGAAATCATTATCTCCACTACTGTTTGTGGTGAGGTCCAGATAATCTTTGGATATAATTCATTTTTGGATGGTGCTATAAAATGATCTCAAAAAAAAAAAAAGAAATAAAATAATAAAAAAATAAAAATAGATGAACTGTGTATATGCAATAAATACATCTCTCTGCACCCATGTAACTTTGATCTCCTTAACTGTTTGTACAACTCGAAGCTCGAGCATGTAAAATCATGTGTTAGGTCCACCTGAAATTTGGATGTATCTGAAACTTGGTCTGACCCCTCAACCAAGTGGGACACACATAATGGATGGGCTGGATTTATTAACCACACCTCTGCGGGCCCAACAAATAATTATGAATATTTAAGGGAGGGTAACCCTCTCAACTTGTATGTGGTATGGCCCACTTTGATGTAGGTGTTATGCCACTTAATCTACCATGGTTATGACATGATTTATATTCAAGATCCTCATCATTTATTTATTTTATCAACCCCTTTGACGGTATGTTACCAAGACTCAGGCCCATCCAATGATTAGATAGCCGTTCATTATGAAATAATGTAAATTGAACTCTCATCACAAAAAATTTATTATGGGTAATCCTGATGATGCATTAAATATTCAACTCATCTAGCCCATGTACCGGGTCCCCTCTAGGGCATTGTCCCAAAGATCAGTCAATCCAACCTGAATTGGACCACACAATACAAGGCTGCGAGAATAAGGACTTAACTATTGAATCCAACCTAAGGCCACCATGGTGTATCTATTTAATCCATGCAGACCATCCACTTCCTCATATCATTTTAGGACTTGGACTAAAATAATCAAAGCAGACCTAAGTCGTAGGTGGGTCACACACAACTCAACCTCATGGGAAATCCCCATGGACTCTACTACAATGGACCCATTATGAATTCCATTGATATGTGAGCCCAAGAATGTTAAGGCCCATTTTGAGTGAACGCCATGTGGGTCCATCAGTGATAGCCTTATTTGGGCTAACCATTGGGCCTTTTCGATAAGAGTTTGTAAATTCCATATGTGGAATGTATGATGAACTGGTATTGTAATTTTTGAAGTAATGATGATTAATCCTTTAAATGGGCTGATTGTGGACATCCCTTGATCACTTGGCACTTTGGTTAGAGTGCGGCCCCAAGTAATAGGATCATGATACTTGTGTTTAAACTCTTAAAAACATGTTTAATTATAATAAATATATAAACTCTAGTGGTGTGAGGGTGTGATGTTACCTGTTTGGCCCATTGATCATGTGGGTATTTGATGTATGTATAGCTACCTAATCATAGGCAATGCTGGAGTACATGTAGTATACGTAGTCATCTAATTGTATGAATGTGAAATACGTACAAGGCCACCTAACCGTATAAAATCAAGTAGCATTGATGGCCATTCAATGACGTAGGTTTGTGCTTTTCGATATAGATACCGCCACTTGAATCACATATAACTAAGTTGTACACTAACCGAATGTGATGTAGAATTATATTACCCAAGCTAATGCTATTAAGTTCTTGGATTCTATACGCTGTGATCACTAAACTGTAAATGGTACGATGAAACGTGGCTCTTGGCCCTTAATTATGCAGCACCAAATATGAGCCATTAACTATGTGACGTGTGAAGTGGTTGTAATATGAGACTTATCATAATTGGTGTAGCCATGTATTTGTGGCCTATGGGCAAGGCCCATTGAGATATATTTCTGGCCCATATGATAAGGCTCATTGTGATGTATTTGAGGCCCATGTGTAGGGCCCACCTATTGTGTATTTGAAGCTCATGGGTCGTGAAGCCTGATGTGGTGTATTCATGGCCCATGAGCCAAGGCCCATTGCGATGTGTAGTGCATATATGATACGACCCAATGTGGTGTATATGCGGCCCATGAGTGAGGCCCAATGCGATGAATGTGCGGCCCTTGTGTGAGACCCGAAGCGATGTATTTGAGGACCGATGTGGTGTAATTTCACCATGATGTATGTATTGATATTTATGTGGGTCATTCCTTGGGGACAATGTTGGTTAAATGCCTACATTGTCGAAGCTAATTGTTGAGGCTGGTTATTGATACTGATTATGAGTATGTGACAGCACAACATTATCATACATGCCCATACGCATCATCTGCATGTTCGTTATGAGATGTGGTTGACCATTGCATGTGTCGTTAGACAGATTGTTATGAGACTCCTTGATAGGCGGAGGTTATCTCACATGAGTGCACGGTATGCACAGGATTGATGCATGACTGTATTGTATGACTCATGCATCTTGCATTGTGTTCCCTAGCGACATCAGGGCCGTAGCCTCCACAGGCATATCGTGGATGGCCAGATGGGACACCGAAAATATTTGGTTCTAGCATACGGGCGCCATAGATGTCCCTGGGTGAAAATTCCTAAACCTCCGAGGCCAGGAGACGCCCCAATGTTGAGACCGAGTGGATACATGAGCGCCCGAGTGCCGAATACCAGGAGGCCGCGTCTCCCACTGTGTCGTGGTCGGTTGGGAGGGGGTGTGGCCTTACCCGCCCGAGGGTAGGGGGCATTACTAGGCTGAGTTTGACCAGCTCATGAATGGGTCCGCTATCGACGTGCCGGATAGGTATTGGCAGACTATTGGTGAGGCGGATAGTGAGGTTTCTTACGCTCACTTGGACTGTACTGCTAGGAGAGAGACAGTGTCATTTGGAGTGTACTAAACCCCAGTGATGATCCCAGGGATGAACTGTACTGATATGTGGACTTATTGAGCAGGAGTTGCATACTCATTCATTCATTCACTCACTATTCACTCGGGCTGGTGGTGCGCAGCTATTTGTTGTGTGTACCTTCGCAATGGTCAGGATTTTGGTTGGGGCGCGCGACTAACCTGAGATCAGGAGTTTACCACATTGAGTCTGACTATCCAAATTAGGTATGGGACTATTTTGGATAGAAGTCCCTTGTGATAGACCCCATAGTCTGCAATACTACGTACTACCATCCTGACTTCACTCCAGCATAGTCATTTCATTCGCACCACATTGCATTGCATCCTCGAATCTGATATTTGGCTCTTTATAACTCCTCATTTACATGCTGATTTATATTGCGTACTCTGATATTGTATGACTCATGGACTTGTCAGTATTTCTGATGTTGAATAATTATGGCATGACAATATGATGATGATGACGTGATTACAGATGCATGTAATGTGGTTATGGCTGTGGTATGATTTTCTTGTAGTATATTTATCTTGCCTGCTTGTAGGACACACTACACACACGTGTGTACTCACTAGGCTTTTTGCCTAAGCCTCATATTTCTCATTTTTTTCAGGGTTGGAGTAGCTTGGAAGACTTAGCTTTCTCGATGCATTGCATCTATTCTTCGATTTGGCAATGTTGACGTTACGTATCTTTTGTAAAGCATTATACTTATAACCATCGGGACTTATGATGGAGAGTGTTGCTTAGTAGTTTGATCATGGATCTTCATGCTCAGGTATTACTATGTATATATAAAAAAAATTCAGTCAAAGATCTTCCTTGTGGTGTGCCGAACTTGGGACTTGGTGTATGGAAGTCGAGTGCCGAATTCGGGGCATCACGGAAGCTGTCCGTCCCCAGGTTTAGGGCGTGACAGGGATGATAAACATGAATGCATAGCTCAAATCCCCCTGGATTCAATCTCAAGTTTGGCCCATATCAATGATCAAGAGGTTCAGGAAGTTGTCGACCATAGCGATCTACTCCACCCATCTGACATGACCAATTTAAATGTGGAGGATGAACCACTTTCAACTAACCCTTTCAACTTTTGTGAGATATGTTTAGATCACTCCCTTGAATTGAATGATGATATGATTTGGGAGATGGATGAGTTGCTCGATATTACTTTGAAATTTGAAACTATCCATTTGAGGCCACCATTTGAGTTATTAACCCTTGACAATACAATACCTTTACTGAATAGTATCGATGAACAGAGTCTTCACATCAATTTTTTGCCTGTTGATTTTCAATCTACCTATATAGGGCAAGACAAAATACACCTGGTGACAATTTATACTCACCGTGATGAAGATCAAGAGATCATGCTTCCATCCACTTTCAGAGACAATGGAATCCTTGGGTAGATCTTCACAAACTTTTATGTGGAAAATGAGTCACTCTCGGCTGAATTTCTCAACTCTTTGGACGATTGTTTGGCACAGTTTGCAAATAAAAATGATTTGATAATAATAAATATAGTGGATGCCTCACAAGACAATACCTCGGTAATTGTCATGGACAAAGAGAACTCTTATTCTGAAGCCCTTCCTTCCCTAGATCATAAATATTTATCATTAAAGGAGGAGGAGCTGGAAATTGAACCGGAGTCTGAAACTTTGAAATGTGTCGAGACTACATCACTTTCGAAGAAATTTTCTGAATTTCATTTATTTGTAGTTTCTAATTAACCATGTTATGCTAACATTAAAACTTTTTCTATCACAGGTGAATTGTATATACTTTAGACACCTCAAAAGATTAAAAAGAAAACTTATGCTGATGTCCATAAATTTTTTTAGAAATTCATGCTCCAGGGCATCCGAGCTTATTGCAAAAAGGGCTTTTTGATGATCTTATTGGGAAACCTATTGAGAAATTTATCAAGAAATTGGCTGGAGGAGGAACCTTGCGGCATGACTAAATAGTTTTTTCCTTGCTTTCCTAATTTATGATTAGTTTATTGCTTTTATAGGACTAGGGTAGTTTGCTTCTGCTGTTTAGGATAGTTTGCTTATTCTTTGTTGAGTTTTATTTTGTGCTAACCTATCTTCACACTAAGATTATTGGAAACGCCTTAGAATTTCTTCCTCGGGTATTACATTTTCATCACTTCCCTTTTCTTTTCATTGCCGCTTTTACATTGCATGCTTATTCTTTTACATTAAGGACTGTAAATTTTTCAGTTGGGGATGAGGGATTAGGTAACTTAATTAGTGTTTTCTTAGTTTTGAGCAAAAATTTTAAAAATTTTCAATTTTTCAAGTTGAAATCTATTTGGGAAGTGATGAATTGTGTAGTTAAATAATGCCTTGAATATGATAAGATAGAGATTGAATCTTGAATTGCCGCAGTATAATCATCTAAGTAACTTATCACCTAAGTTCATGCGCTCAATTGATTAAGAGGAAGCTTGAAGATCATATTAAATCACAAGACACATTCAATTTGTCTTCTGTAAGATATATTAGAAGTCTGATTGTTAGCATGTGAATCATTGATAGATGGTGAGAATCGAGTCTAGAGAATTTTATCCACCTTAAAAGAAGAAAAGAACCAGTTAAAAAGCGGGAGATTGACAAAGAGGTCATGAAAAAGAATAAAAAGAATAAAAAAAAATCTGGAAAAGAATGCAAAAATTAAAAAAGAATTAATAAAAACTGACCTTCAATATAAAATAAAAAACTGAAAAAAGAAGGATAAGGGGATAAGTTTAGAATCAATACTTGAGTTTTAAACTGATCTTAAAGTGATGAGCATAGCTAACATGATGAATTGATTGTATTTGCATGGGAAGTAAATTGACTTTTACTGAGCACATTGAAAAACTTAATATACAAATTATGCTTCGATTTAGTGGATAAAGAACTTATTTAATTGGTTGCTAATGTGATTGGGTTCTAGGTTTTCGAAATCTCACTTTTGTATCTTAATTCTACCCATTCATCCCTGAGTGCACAAAAGATTGTTTTCTGAAAAAGATTTCTGACATTAAGCATTGAGATTTATTTTTCGCATACTTTGCTCAGGACTAACAAAATGCTGGTTGGGAATTATGTTGAGGGTAAAATATTGCATATAGGACCCCATTAATATCTTGGTTTTATGAACATGATATTGCTTAATGTCCTATTTTACTCATGTTTGTGTTACAAGGTGAATTTAAGAGCTTGGATTGAAAAGGATGCTAAAAGCATGGATTTAACACTCAAGAATCGCCAAAGCAAGGTTAGATCTTAGAAGACTAAGAATAAAAAATTTACATGTCAGAGATCCAAGGAAACCAAGTGAAGAATGAAGATAATCGAAAATTTGAATAGAATTTGCGTGATCTTCGGCTAGTCCAAGCTTTACTTCGACTTGTCTAAGCTCGACTAGTGGAGGAAACTTTGATTCGAACTCCAGCAACATCAGATTCTAAATTCGCGTAATTGTCGACTAGTCGAGGGTGGTCCTCGACCAGTCGAAGGATGTCCTCAACTAATCGAGGGTTACGCAAATTTTGCGCGGACTATGTATATTTGAGGTGGTTTATGGATTTTTCCAACTTAGTGTAAAAGTTAGAGTTGTACAAATATAAATAAGAGTCCCTAGGATGTTCCTAGGTATCTTCTAGGGTTGGAGGAGTGGAGTAAAATGGTGAAGCTGCCGTTCGGGAGTTTTTCTTCTTCTTCCTTAGTTGATGTTTTGTTTAGGAGTCTTTAGTTCAATCATGTCTATGGTTGGCTAAACCTCTTAGCTAGGGCTAAGAGGTGAAGCTTGTAGCATGATTGAGATATTTGCTTTATTTTGATTCATGTTTTGTTGAACTCTCTTGGATTCTTGTTTGATTCTTAAGGGATATTTTTTATTTTTAATGGTTTGTTATGACAAATTACAATATATCTTCGATAGCTTTGAATATCTTCTTTTTCTAATTTGAGATTGTGAAATTAGTAAGTCCTCTTGTTCACTATCATCCCTTGGGTATGGTAGGGTGACGAAATCCTTCCTAACCTTTATATTTCTCTTATAATTGGTTGTGGGGTTAGTAAATCCTGTTCTTTGCCTTGTCTCCTGGGCATGGTTAGGTGATGGAATCACTTCCAAATGCTCACAACTCTCATCCATTGATGATTAGATCCATGAGAAGTTCAGAGATATGACAAATCTCTTCTTGTGAATTAGATAAGATAGGACTCTGATTCTACTTCTATCCTTGAATCAATCAAGGTAGCAGCATGAGAACCTATAAGTGGATCCTTAGCACTCTTGTTACCACCTTTAAATTTATAAGTTTTAATTACCTTATTCAAAATCACTTTCTCAAATATTTCATATTTAGGTTTACATCTTTTTCTAGTTCTAGTTCTAGTTACTTTCAGAATACACACGATATTAGTCCCTGTGGATTCGACCTCGGTCTCATCGAGATTATTACTACATCGCGACCCTACACTTGAGGTTGTGAACATGCTATTTTGAGCAGGTTAAGCCCACAATATCCCAACAACCCATAAAAATACACCTGAGAAACCATCCGGGCCAGCCGCTCCATCATTAAGGAAAGAAAAAACCTCTTGCCACACTTCCAACAAAGATGGATGGGCCATTAGCTGATCATTGTTTACCATGGATAGAATGTGAGGGATAGTTGATAATAGAGTGGGCATTGAAAGATGATCCTCCACCTTGAAGATGGTCTGGAAATGATAGACAGCCTCCAACTAAATGCTTGTATGATTAACCAAAATATCCTCTGATTCAAGCTCAATCTTTCTAATCATAGCTCTTCTCTACTTTGCATTAGCTGATGTGAGGAAGAACTTAGTGTTCCTATCTCCTTCAGTTAGCCAATTGTTCCTACATTTCTTTTTCCAAAAAATTTCTGCCATAAGCTCAGCTTTATTTAGATTATTCTTAGCTGCAATAAACTTCTGCTGGATGTCAACGTTTGGCCCTGTCCCAAGATCTAAATTTTGCATTTGAAGATCAATATCTTCCAGTTCACTTTCCTCCTGCTTAACCAGCTCAAACATGTCGCCAAAAATCGGTTTGTTCCCAATCTTCAGGGCTATTTTGACCTTTCTAAGCTTCAGCTGAATATTAAGCATTGGTTGGGGCGACATCTCTCCCTCCTAAGCTTCTTTGGCCACCTAAAAAAATATCTCATGATGGAACCACATTCTCTGGAACCTGAATGGCTTGGGCGAAGAGCTGATGGGCTAGTTTAGGAGGAGTAGAAGAAGTGGAGCATGATCTAAGGATGTTCGCGGAAGATGTTAGACGTGGAAAAGAGTAAATATGTGCCCACACCTGTGCATTTCTATCCTGATTGCTACTCCAAGTAAATTTGTTTCCAGAGAATCCCGCATCAATCAAACCGGCTGTGTTGATAACTGCAAAGAATTCGTCGGCGTTGGAGTGGTCGAATTCCTTGTTAGTTCTTCGTTCAAAAGCATGCACCACTGTATTGAAGTCCCCACAAATAGCCCATGGTCCATTAGTGGATCTAGACATATCAATCATCTCCTCCCATAGAACTCTTCTACTAATCCTAGTGCATTTCGCATACCCGTCGAAATCTACATAGGAGTCTAGAAGGAAGGTAATGTAATGTTAAGAGTGAGCATTTGGAGGGACATTGCTACAATTGAAATGCTAAGGGGATTGTTAAAGAATACCCAAATCTTTCCTCCTACGTCCCCATTCGAGAGGGAGGAGTGGAAACCAAATTTCAGACCAGTTCCGACTCTCTTATCTTCTCTTAGCATTGGTTCTAGGATTGTTACAATCCAAGGATTGTGCCTAGAGATGAGCTTCTTTAAAGATGTAATGGTCAACTTGTTGCCAACATCTCGGGTGTTCTAGATTAGGATACTATCCATTGGTAATGCAACCCGAGTTCATGACCCTTCTCTTTAGTCTTTGCAGCCTGTGTCTCCAATTGCCTCCTGTAGAAAATCCATATTTTTTCCTTGAGACGGAGCCCGACCTCCTTTTCTGCTAGTCCTTAATTGGGCTAAACCTTGGCTACCTAGTTGAAGTGGGACTATATCACATTCTACCTGCTGACATTGGGAATGACTAGCATGATTCTCTACACTGTAAGGTATCTGTCCACCCTGTTGCTGCGAGACATCGCCATTTTTAACCACAAGATCTTCCCTCCCATCTGTGTTCTGACCTTCCTTTAGCTGCAAAGGCATTGCTTCTGCACAAAAGAGGGGAAAGATCCACTTCAAGGTCGAGTGATCTGACAGTTCCCTAGTTATTTGATGACATATGGGGTAGAGGATATCTTGCTTCCAATGAATTTTGGGATAATGGTAAGAGGGGAATTCCATGGGGATACTGCCTCCTTGTCATCGCTGTCTTGAAGCCATCTCATGGGGGTGCACCCAACTGATCTGGTTTGAAAATTGGGACTAATTTCAGTATCACTGTCCTGCTGTTTTCAAGGAATCTGACTGACCATGTTGAAGCTGCTCATATTGGGGGAGCGGAGCCGAGATGGAGGAGCAAGCGATAATCCAGATTCACCTGGGAGAAGAGCTCTATGATCAGACATCTGGATGGTATCCAGCAACATTCTAACATCTGTTGAATCAAGCACTAGAGTGCATATGAGAGGGACCTCTGGGTCAGAAGAAGTGTTAGGGATATAGACCCCTACGTTGATGTTTTGTAAAGGATCGACAACTCTAATGTTCTGCTCATTTGTAGCTTGATCATTATTTCTCTGAGAGTCTGAAAGGAGAGGACTGAGAACAAAAGTTTTGTTATTAGCCAACAAACTACTCACATCAGTTGTATCTTGAACCTGAGAACAAGTAAGAGGGGCCTCTGGAACAGCAGTGGAATTAAGGATACAACACTCAGTATTACCAGTACGTAGTGGGACAACAGTTCTACTGTTCTGCTTAATGACGGTATGATTGTTATCCAACTGAATGTCTACACAAGCAATCCTTTGGACAGACAGAACAACATCAGGCTGTAGGTCAATTATAATGATTGTTGCAGTTGGAGGTTAGCCTATCCTCTGGGTGAGAGGCACATTTTCACAAACATCTAGCTGGTTGACTTGAATCCCTGAAGCTGGATCCACTTCAACATTTTCTCGAACACATGAGATGTTATTCATTTGAGACCTTCCTTTGTTTTGGTCATCCTGAAAACACGTAGACACCCATTCCTTAGTGCTTTCCTTGTTCCCTGGATGCCCACTCAAGATTTTTTGGTCGTAAGAAGTGCCACCGATCAGAGCAGACACCTCTGTTTCAGCATAGAACAACCAGCCTCAGAACTCAATTCAACTCAACACCCAAATAAAGGATGACTTTAAGCCCGGCATATACCTGAAAAATGTCGTATCTGCTGCATGAGTTGATATGGACAACCTTCTTGAAGAAGTTGTCTAGATCTGGGATCATCAATTCCAACCAAGTTTGGGTTGGAATTCTAAAGAGCCTAATCCAGATCCCCTCCCCATCCAGTACTGAGTTCGAAGACCAAGGATAGACATTGCAAGTCCCATTAGTTGTTGAAGAGAGGAGTCACCCATGAAATCGATGAGTTCCTCCTTCTATTTGAGGACGATTAGGAAATGGTCATGGGATAGTCTGGCAACATCGATGACAGATGCCGCAAACTTGAATGCCCCGATTTCTCCAATTAGACACAAAATGGAGACATTGGGGTCCGATGTTACTCCCACCAGACCCAAGTTTCGTATATTCACCACATTCCTATCAGCCATTGTAGTTATCCTCTCTTTAACACCTTGGGAAGTTTTCGAAATGAAATCACCTATAGAGGGCCCTTGATCATGCAAGTTGCGGCCCCTACCAGCTATAACTCCTGCATAAGTTCTAGCAACTGTGTTGGACGGGTTTACATACTAGTGATTGGTAACGGTGGGGTTTGATGTTCTCTGCTTTCTCAGAGTTGCCTTGCAGACGGACATTACTCTTCCGACGATTCTTTTACCATTCGGTATTTCCATAACTACCATTGTATCCTTCTCATACAGAAAGCGAATGAATGTAAAACCCCTAGGATTTTTTGAATCCGAGATGCGCGGGATGTATGCATTAAGGACTTTGCCATATTTGTTGAAGATCGTTACCAACTCTTCATGTGAGCAATTGAATGGAAGGTTTCCAATGAATAAGCCGAAATCTCTATTTGCGCCCTGATCCCTTCTAATTACAGAGCTTCTATGCCTCATGGGAGATCGCCCTCTCCAGCTGCCCTGATCTTTGGTACGACCACCTCTAGAGGGCACCTTAGATCTATGGCAGAGCATCTCCATTGTGTGGTGCACATGAAATCCTGCTTGTTGCAATCTAATTAGGTTGCATCATCACATGCACTGCATTTAATGTAGTAGTGCTGGCAATGATGACGTGGACTAATCACAATGGTATGAAAATATCATACCTTACTTTTTTTTAATTCGAAAGTTAAAAAGCATGTTATGTGTGGACGTCTACTATAATTATAGGGAAATATGGTCCGTCGGTCCTCAAGGTTAACTCGGGCTGACGAGTGTACACTCTTGCGCCCTCTCACCCAAAGATACTAGAGTTTATTTCCCCAAGGACAGCCTTCGGCAGCGCACATCATTGAGCTTCCACCTATGCACCTCATGAGGACTATTTTAAAGTACTCTGGTTAGTCCAGCTCGGTTTAGGTCAAGCCCATGGAGTTGATTGGCTCGGTGAAGTCGAGGAAGAGCTTGTCGAGTATAGATAGGATCGACGAGAAGATAGGTCCAACCTTCAGCTCGGCTCGACCAATGCAGAACTTTCGACTTCTTCAGAGTAATCCCTGGCCGATCAACCGTTGAGCTCAGCTCGACTCAGCGCAGTGCTCAGCCCAATCTCGGTTGATCAATGGGTTCAACTCGTCTCAATTCAAGTCATCTTTACCCAGGCTATCTGGGCTAAAGACTAACCGTTGATACCCGTCACTTACGTAACCATCCACCGTGTGATTCTAGGGTAACTGCTCACATTTACCACTCACGCAGATCTCACCCAATGGTTAAGATCGTGACTAAGATTACGGACTACCTTGTCCTACAAACACTATAAATAAAGGGTCCATGCACATGAAAAGGTATGTAGAATCTCTTGCCGTAAACCTTTCAACATTACCAGACCTAGATTCCTAGCCTAACTTTGGCATCGGATGGTCCCTTGCTCTGGTTAGGGTCTCCGTTGCTCTTTTCCTGTGCAAGTGCTTAGAGGTCGGAAGAGGGCAGTTCAGATTCTTATATCAATATCTACTAAAGAATATTTTTAATCTTCAGTTTATAATATTTTATGTGTCCTTTCTGAATGTATCCTTCACAAATTTGCATTTGCATTTTATCAAAGAATGCCAGCATGAAAAGAAACTGTAGGTTAGACAATATCAAAATGGCGAGAGGATTAGGTGAGAACCTAGATCCACCGAGGTGGGTGGGACCCCTGGCTGTGGGGTTCACAGTGATATATATGGCTTAAATCCACACTGTCCAACCATTTTGAAAGCTCGTTTTAGATTATGTTCTCAAAAATTAAGTTAATTCAATTCTTAGGTGGCCCACACCACAGGAAATAGTCATGATTGAATCCCCACAATTAAAAACTTCATGGATTTTAGTAAAATGTTTATTTACCATCCAACCTGTTAATAAGGTTAAACAAAACTATTAATAAGGTTAAACAAACCTAGATGAATAGACCACACAAATATCATCTTGATCCAAAGCTTTTGTGACCCACAAAAAGCATTTAATGGTCAATCACCATTGTTTCCTGTACTATGATCCACCTAGGATTTGGAACGACTTCATTTTTTGGATAATACCTAAAATTAGGGTTGAAAGTCGGGCAGGTCAGGTCGGGTTGGTACTCAACCCTAACCCAACCCAAGGATCCTATACCTCAATACCTAAGCCAACCCAACCCAACCTCAGGTTAGGAATTCTCAACCCAAGCAGGCTCGGTCGGGTTGATCGGGTTGATCGGGTGTATACGTGCTAATATTTTCGTTATTACATTAGTTCATTATATTTCAAATAGGACTTATTTTTTGTATCTATGATTTTATTAATTATATATGTGATTATTCATCATAAAGAACTTCATTTTTTCTTTTTAAAAAACAAGCTAAAATATAGGATAACTACTCCTTTAAAACTCATGTAGCATATCACCCAATCTGTTTGGGAGAGTCATAGGAAATGACATGGACGAATGAGACCCGACATCACTAGTGTGCCTTCGACCCAAACGATCCACACTCAATTATAATTTATAAGTAACTTATATATTGATTAGGTTCAGGTTGGGTCAGGTAACCTGAGACTTCAACCCAAGCCGAACCCAAGTTTTATCAGGTTGGTGTTTGTATAGCCCAAGCTTGAGATCGAACCCGATACATCCTGTTCGAGCCCAAACCAATGTCGGGTCGGTCATGGGTCGGTCGGGTTGAACTCGTCCAACTATGGGCCCTACCTAAAATGAGCTTCCAATACAGATGGACAACATGGATATAATGACATACATCATAGTGGACCGCACAATCAGGGGTCCCATTACCTTAATGGATCTGGGGTCTCACCAAATCCACTCCTATCAAAGTGCACTCGCCTTTCTTTAGTTTTTTAACTTCAAGAAGGCAATGAAATCGAGAATTGGGGAGCCCACGTGTACGTGTAAAACGTAGGGCTATGGTACTGCCCCTGCCTAGACCTAGTTAGAGACGGATGGTGCTGGTAGGGTCTCAGTGAGGCCCACATCTGAGCCCCACCATGATGTATGAGATTTTATCTTTGTCATCCAACCATTTTGATAGACAATTTAGGTGATGAGCTTAAAATCGAGGTGAATGGATGGCTCAAGCGAACTACACTACATGCAACAATGGTGACAATGATGCCCATTGATGAAACTTTCCTATGGTTCACTGTGATGTTTATTTTCCATCAAACATGCTCATAAGATTATATATTCCTGCTGAAGGAAAAACATAAACATCATCTAAACTAGTTCATAAAATCATCCAGGAAAAATATAAACATTGTCTTAATCCAAAAACTTATATGGCCCATGAGAAGTTTTCTGATGTAGACTGGGTCACAGATTCCTTCATGGCGATGATGGACCGTATAAAAGAAATTAAGAAAGATTGACAATATTCAGCATAGTTTGACTGGTCGATTAATTGGGTGGACAAGTCGAAATTCTGCTAGACTTACTAGAAATTCCAAAATTGTTGTTGGACAATTTCTGTTTATTTTGACATGTCGATAGATTTGATTGACCAATTGAAATCCAATTCGATAGGTTAACAGATCAGGTCGACCGGTTGAAATTCACCAAATTTTTAGTTTTATTCTCTGGATGTTTTTTGGTTGTTTTGACCGATCGACTCAACCAGTCGACGGGCATGAGAATTTGTGCATTTTTAGAGTTTGTTTCCTTGTTTGAATAGGACTCTTTCACATAGGATTTGTATCAGGTTATTTAAGGCATGCTAAACTCATTTTTAATCATTCAATCAATAAAACTTCTTAGAAATTATCTTATTTGTCTCATGGATTCGAGATATCTCTTGTGGATTCAAGGTGTTTATCGATCAAGGCAGTGATTGACCTCATCATGCCCTTCCTTACGTCAATTGGTATCAGAGAGAGGTTTTTCCTGCACAGAAAATGAATCGACTTCATAGAGATATTCGCACCAATGATTAAGCAAGTGTCTATCAGATTCGTGTTAGCACTGGTTGCCCAATACGATCTAGAGCTAGAATAGATGAAGATGAGGACTGTATTCCTACACGGGGAACTAGAAGAGAAGATCTACATGAGGTAACTAGAAGGCTACAAAGTTAAAGGGGAAGTGAATAAGGTTTTAAGGTTAATGAGATTGTTGAACGTTCTAAAATAGTGACCTAGGCAGTGGTATAAAAAATTTGATTCTTTCATGTTGAGTAAAAAATTTACTAGGAGTGAATACGATCACTATTTATTATAAAATACTGAGTGATGGTAAGTTCATCATCCTAATATTGTATGTTGATCATCAGTCATAACATGTCTGAAATCGATGTATTGAAGACTCAGTTATTGGAGACATTTGAGATAAAAGATCTAGGGGCTGCAAATAGAGTTCTCAACATAGAGATTCATAAAAACAGAAAGAGGAGCGGGCTTTAATTATCATAGACAAAATACCTTGAAAAGGTATTGATCAAGTATGGGATGGATAAGGCAAAACCGGTTAGCGTTCCTCACGTGGCTCACTTCAAACTTTTCTCCTAATAATGTCCTAAATCAAATGAGAAAAAATAGGATATGTCTCATGTGCCTTATTCGAATGTTATAGAGAGTTTAATGAATATCATGGTTTGTACGATACCGGATATTTCATAGTCAATTGGTGTTGTAAGCAGATACATGTCAAGCCCTGGTAAGTAACATTGGAAAGCGATGAAATGGTTACTTCGATATATTCAAAGTATGAAAGACTACATCTTAACTTTTGAGAAAACAAGGGTTAAGTTAGTTGAGTATGTGGATTTAAATTATACAGATAGTATTGATTTCAGAAAGTTGACTTCATGTTACTCATTTGAGCTAGTGGGTGGAACAATTAGTTGGATGTCGAAGCTTCAGTCAGTGGTGACTCTTTCCACAACCGAAGCTGAATACATGGTAATGATATTAGCATTTAAGAAAGGTGTTTAGTTGAGGGGCATGATAAATCAGTTGAGACTTCAGCATGAGGCCGCACCAGTTAATTATGACAGAGAGAGCGCTATCAATTTGGCTAAAAATTTTGTTTATCACTCTCGTATTAAATACATTGATGTTCGTAACCATTTTATCTGATAGGTGCTTGAGGAAGGAGACATGACTCTTGAGAAGGTTTACACTAGCGTGAATCTGACGGACATGCTCACCAAGGTGGTTTCTGTAGAGAAGTTCAAGTTTTGTGCATATTCTCCAAGCTTGGCAAAGCTGTAAAATTGGAGGCCGGAGTGTGCATGAGAAGTGATGTTGGAAATATGATGCAAAACTGAAATGAGATGAGAGGACAAGAAGCTACACGTTTGATGATGGAAGACATTGTAGAGATTATTGACATAGATGCCTTAAATCGGTAATTTCAACAGTTTGTCGATGACAAGTTTGATGCCATCTAGCAAGCTTCGATGTCATCGAAGTTAACTCGATGCCATTGAAATTTTTCGAATTTTCTCCAATTGCTCACTAGGCTAACTGGGTGTTTTTTTTTATGCCATCGAATATGTTTGATGACATTGAAGGACAAGTTCAATGCCATCGAAAATGGCTCAATGTAATCGAAGAAAATTCAATTTCTATGTTTTGTCTCTAGACAGTTTTGGTGTTAGTTTGATGCTATCGAAGTGGCTTTGATGTCATCAATGGTTAAGTTTCGATGACATCAAAACGTGATCGATGTCATTGAACTGTTTCATACAGATTTTCATAGAGTTGCGAATTTTCGGGATTTGTTTTCTATTTCGATTGTGATTCTTCTAAAGGCTATATATTTGGGTGTAATCGGAATTTGGATGTATTCCATGGCTTTCTAATTCATTCTAGGGTTTAAACGGTGTAACTTGAGTTGATTCGAGATGGTTCAGATTAGGTAATCTCTCTACTCTTGTAATTTTATGCTTTCATATTATATATGTCACTTTTCTGCCGTGGTTTTTTCCTACAAAGGTTTTTCCACATTAAATTCGGTGTATTTATGTTGTGCTTGTTTGGTTTGATTAGATTACTCCACTTGATTCATCTCTGTGTGCTTTCGTGATCCCCCAGCAACAATAACCATCATTTTGAAATATAATTGGAGTTCTATAACCACCGTTAGTCAAGCTCAAAATGAATGGATTTTGACCATTTTCAAAACCTTAGATGCGTTTTAGAAAAGAGTTTAAATGCAACATTTTTTTCCAACCAAAACATAGGTATCCGTACAACATTGTCTCTATTTTCTTTTGGATAATACTTGGTAGTTAGAAAATTCGGCTACCTGGATTGACTCATTCATTCTCAAGTTGAAGATTCAGTAACTCGGATGGACTCATTCAGTCCTAATTTGTGTCATGACTCGCCCAACTCAGGGCTGAATCAGCCCGACCCAGTCCCAAACTGCATTGAGTCCCACTGAGTCCATGTTGACTCGTCTGAGTCACACCCAACTCAAACGTGTCTAAAAACCATGCCGACCATGCCGACACTTGCATGCAAAGACCACACCACACATGCTATTGAAAGATAGAGGAAGCTTGACATTTGAATTTTTAACAGAATAGCCGCCTAGCAGGTTTCCATCGTCAGATGGTGAACACGCCAAGCTTGTCTTATAAGGCAAACACAACTGTAAAAAATAAAATTAAATAAAAAATTAAAAAATCCTGATTTAAAAAAAGTAAAAATCCTATAATTTAAATTCAATAGACTGACTGGACAAATAATCATTGTCATTTCGTTACTGACAAATATATCAGTCGTAATTTGGGTCTCGCATGTTAGATATTCATTGTTTCTGTTTGGATTGTCATTGTCATTTTGTTACCGACAAATATATCAGTTGTGATTTCGGTCTGGCATGTTCGATATTCGTCGTATCTGACAGGTGGTTTGTATTGCTAACATACGTAAGCGGATAAGGGATCTTTACGGATCTCCCCAGTCCCGAGGGAGGCCAACAGCCCGGCGGACGGGCTGGCCAAGGAAGGTAGTGCCAGGCAAGCGTCCGGCCGGCTTCTTTAGGGACTCCTCCAACCTGTCTCGTCAAGTTAAGGGAGGTATAATTTTGGACAAGGCAGGCCTCGGTTCGATTAGAATATGTTATCAGCTTCTTTGTAAAGGAAATGTTAGGTGAGGCCTCCTCATTTTTGGCCTCGGTCCCACCGGAAAGGCTGCATCCATGTATCATGTTCATTCTATGAGTAATATGAAAGGTTCTCTCTCTTTCTTCTTTTTCTTTTTTTAATTAATATTTAAAAAAAAAAAGAAAAAAAAAATAGCATAAGCGGATTGGCTTATGTACCACACACCAGCTATATAGCTGGTGTATTGACGTTAGCAAGTTCTGTGGGCCACATCATGAGGGATGTGTAATATCCAAACCGTCCATCCACATTTTAAGCTCGTCTTAAGGCTTGACATGAAAACTAAGATAGATATAATGATCAAGTGGACCACACTGAAAACTGCAATGGGGATTGAACGTCTACAATTGAAATCCTTTTGGGAATCACGGAAGTTTTGGATCAATAAGATTTTATTTTATTTTTTACCTCTTCATCCATGTATTTTTGACCTTATGAACAGATTGGATGGAAATTAAACCCTATGAATGTTTGAACGGTGAAAATCATTATCTCTGCTACTATTTGTGGTGTGGTCCAATTGATCTTTGGATATGATTTAGTTTTTGGATAATACTCTAAAATGATCTCGAAAAATGGACTAACGGTGTGGATATAATAAATACATTATCGTGGGCCCATGTAACTTTAAAATCCTTTGACTGATCGTACAACATTGAGGAGCTTCAAGCTTGTCTTCGCATGACATGTACCACACACTAGCTATAGAGCCGGTGTGTAGTACACCAGCCAATCTCTCTCTCTCTCTCTCTCTCTCTCTCTCTCTCTCTCTCTCTCTCTCTCTCTCTCTCTCTCTCTCTATATATATATATATATATATAAAGAAGCGGATTGGCTGGTGTACTTGTAACACCCCGGTTCCTGGAACCCGAGTGCACTACCCGTTTTCCAAAAACTCAAGCGTTAACCTTTAAATATCTAAAATTTTATGTACATTTTTATTTTTTATTTTCTTTCTATTAGAGTTAATAAACTAGTGAGACAGAAGCAAATCAAGTATAAGAGGGAATCCAAATATACATAACCAATATTTCAAGTGGTTACCCAAAAACTTATACAAACCAATATCTTAATTTATTATAAAATATAACAATACAAATTAAAATGAAATGAAATCAGGAAAGAGAGTAGTAAGGTCCGCTGGCTCCTCCTAATCCACATGAACACAAGTATGTGCATCATCTATGTATCCTGTACACTAATGCGGTTCGGTAACGTCAATGGCTATCGCAGTGAGGTATACCCCTTAAGATTTATCATACCATCAAGATAATTTAACATAGTTAGCAAGACAGTTTATAACAAATATTATATAATGATTATCATGAAAATCAGATATGGTTCATCAGATACACATTCATTAAATAAATTTTACAAAGATGATCTTGTTTAAATGCATAGATGCAAGCACATGCTCACAGACATGGGGATACATATCTAGCTAGTAAAAAGTCACCCAAGGAAAACTAGCCATCCAGAAAAGTACACTAGGTACGCCTAAGGAGAACCAGCCACCCAGAAAGACTATGATATATAGATCGCCTAAGGGGGACCTTTCACTCAGAAAAGTATGCAAAAGTACGCCCAAGGAGAACTATTCACCCAGAAAAGACCATAATAATATATAGATCGCCCAAGGAAGACTAGTCGCCTAAAAAACTATACAAAGGTAAGCTTAAGGAGAAGCAACCACCCAGAAAAGACCATAATATATATATATATATATATATATATATATATATATATATATATATATATATATATATATATATATCACCCAAGGAGATCTAGCCACCCGAAAAAGTACTCAAGATATGCCCAAGGAGAACTAGTCACCCGAAAAAGACCGCATGCCATGAAAATGCATGATTAAACCAACCATTATATATTATTCCAATTTCAAACAATCAATTTAGGAAAACTCAAAGGTCACTATGGGGGGTTTGTCACCCAGCATAGGCCGACAGCTTAGGCATAGTGTCCCATTCTACCATCTCTGGCTCATGAGACTAACAAATAGGATGTTCAAAGGTAACCCTTTCAACTAATGGCCAATCTTAATCCAATAAGTGGAACTTACCATTACAAAGTTATACAGAGACAATCCATTAAAACCACATGAGGCAATTATTCCATAAAAGCCGTAAGGGCTGAATATTCAAATATTCCATTTGATGGTATGATAAGAAGGGATTATTCCCCAAAAGCCATATATGCATAAATGATCTACAATGTGGTAAGTTTACAACATAAATTTATCTATTCTATTACACAGATGGCCACTAGTTCGACTACCTCTAAGCATTCCATCAAGTAATCATGGATGATAAATTAAATCATGTATAATAAAATCGAGATAGCACATGCATGTCCAAAGTGTATATTTTAAATCAGATTAAAGGCATTTAATTCACAACGAATCCAATTCCTCAATTATTTTAAGGATTCAAAATCAACAAGAGTAACCCACTACCTTAAGCAATTAATGAGGTAAATGAGTAAGGAAAAATAGTGGATCTAATCATCAAGATGCAGAAAAAACTTAAAAGGTAATCCTCACCTTCCAATAGTTGAATTGGCTTCCCATTGTTGTTGGAATTGTTTGCACACGTCTATGAATCCAATTCCAACAGCACTTTAAACCGTTTGATCATTTAGATTACAACACCAATCCCTCAACTCATTCTACTCGGTTTCCCAACTTGAAATCAAAGGAGGCAGATCTCAACACGATGGTTTGTGAATCTTAATTCCTTTGAGACTTGACTCAACTCGATGATAAACCAGGTCTTCTCTTTAACTCGACTAGATCGACCCAACTTGTTTCCAACTCGGGATCTCCTTGGTGCATCGAATCCACATGGGCTGGTAGTAATGCTCGGTGAAGCTAAACCGAACTCAGCCCCAAGTTCCTGCTTCAACTCGACATAATGAGTCAAATCGGCCCAAACCGGCAGCCATCTCTTCTCCTTCTCTTCCTTCTCCTTCTTCCTCCTCCCTTTTCTACTGTAATAATAGCTAGATTAAGTTAGATCTAAACTAGTTCAAACCAGGCCTGAACTAGATGATGATTGTAACAACCCGTCTGTTTTTTTAACAATGAGAACTATATCCCATTTTTTCTTTTGGTGTAGCCCACTTAAACCTTGAATCTACCTCATTTCCTAGCCCATGTCCTAACGTCATCTAGCAAAATTGATGAACGGTGTGGATCTATCACATCATTCTCGTGGCGCCCACTCTAAAAAAACAAAACAAAGTGACATGCGTCACCTCTCACCATAACCAACCCCAACTCCCACTCCTCTCTCCCTTCTTCTTTGGCCAGTACTCGCATGACCCGAGCTATGAGCATCAACCATTTGTCATGTTGGGACCCATGGCATAATCCAAACCATCCATCATGTTTGAACCTTGAAGTAATTTCATCCGTTGAAAACTCTTCCCTGGATTCCAACTGTGCGGTCCACTAGAGTTTCAGATCTACTTCATTCTTAAACTCCCAACCCATCTCAACCTAACAAAACAAATGAATGTTTTAGATCCTTTGTCATACATCTCAATGGACCCCACCTATCATCCCAAGTTCTACATGCGCAAGGAAGCCTTTCGTTTTTATAACACAGCTTCTTCTCTTTGCAATCCATGTGAGGTCTTTCCACACAACCTCAGCCATTCAAAATACTTCATCCAATGGCCATGGGCCCTCCAGCAGTCCTCCTCGTGACAGTCAATCAGAAGTTTGCATATGCCCACGTTCTTTTTCTCTTTACGACTCCTTGAACATGCAGAAGACACAACTCTCAAACTCAGAACCCACAAACTCACCTGACATTATTTTTATACCCCATTTCTCATGCTATCTATAGAAAACCATGGAGAAAATCATAAAAGAAAGATTGTGAGAAGAAAAAGAGAGATCAGGAGAAGGGAGAGTATCCGTGAGGGTTCAACATCGAGTTCATGACTCACTGACTCAATCCCCAATGATGCGTTGTCAGTTTTTCCAGCATCCCTTGCAATTATTCTAGAGAGAGAGAGATCCTGAGTGGAGGTAGCATATATCGAGCCGTTCCACCAAGTTGACTGAATCTACCAAGTGCAACTCAGCTCGCTGAGTACGGGCTAACCTGAAGATCCTTCTATAACATCTGAATTTTATGGAGATAGACGCATTTATATGAAGTTCTACTTCCTAAGTCGGGTCGAGTTCAGAGTTGGTCAATCCAAATTAGTACACGAAGAAATCCATATTGCTTCAGATTATTTTCCTCCCATCACACTATTTTTCCATAGCAGGTAGGTGGTCTTCCCTGTTAGAAATTTTAGGTTAATATATAGATTAATTTCATTATTTGTTATGTGTTCAATTTATTTGATCAGTATCATTAGTTGCAAATTATTTTATTTGATTCTTTATTGAATAGTATAAAGGTAATTTATTTGAGTTATTAATTGATTTCAATTAATTATCGTTATGTGCTCAAATTGCAATTAATTCTTTATTATTACATGATGAATAATGTATTTGAATTTATTTGTGCTCTGCCCTAAAAGGATTATTATATTTTTATGGGTGCTCTGCCCAAGGTCATTCCCGAAAGGATCGGCATGGTACGAGTGCTTTGCCCAGGGTCATTCCCGAAAGGATCGGCACGGGAGCTCTCCCGTGGGTGATTTCCTAAAAGGATCAACACACACGGGTGCTCTGCCTTGGGTATTTACCCTAAAAGTCTATTCACCAGGTGCTCTACTGAGGGTCATTTCCTAAAAGGATCAACATCAGTGCTCTGCCGAGGGTGATTCCCTAAAAGGATCAACATACATGGGTGCTCTGCCTTGGATTAAACCAAAAAGGATTTTAGATGACTGTATTATCTTATTTTGTTATTATGAAATACAATTTATTATTATTATTATATAAAATATCAATTTAATACTCATAATTGATCCTATTTATTTTATTGAGTTGTATTGGTGTTAACATAGAATTTTCAATTTTGGGAAGGATGTGACCTTACGAGATGTCGTGCCCACACGCATATAGATTAGTTTGCAAGGTTTGTATATGAAGAATCAGTTAGGCAAGATTGAAGACTTTTTTCCTTATTTATTTAGAAGTTAATTAAAGATCAATGTATGTTGTTATTAATTATTTTCGAATATCAATATAACTAAATATTCAATGATTGATTTGTGGATGTTATTTAATGATAATTATTTTGACCCTTTTTAGTTGCTCTGATTGCCTTGAAAATAATGTGGGTTGCGATGTATATTTTGTTTAAGTACAACTCATAATCCTGGAATTCGGGTTAGGGCCTGTTGAGGGTCAAATATTGCATATCAGACCCATTTATTGCATAGATTTACACGCATGATACTGCTTAATGGCCTGATTAATCGTGTTTATAATGCAGAGTGTATGTACGAGCCTGGACCGAAATGGGTGCTTAAAGCATGGACTTAATGCTCTAATGACACCAAAACGTGGGACGGACTCCAGAGACCCAAGATCAACAGAATTACACATCAGGGACCCAAGAAAATCAAGGAAGTGAAGCTCAAGTGGCCTGAAAGTGTCCAGAATGCAAGATCATAGGGTTCCCACCATCTGATCAGTTCGAAACTTCATACGTGGCCTGAGGACCATAAATAAACCGTACACATCAAAAATCAGCCATTGGATCGCTGTGGAAGTGGCCCAACGGATAGATCAGCTCCTTAAATCCTTAAGTGGGGCCCACCCGATATCTGGATACTCTCCATGTTTGGTCTCAACTGTTTAAAGGAGCTGGCCAAACGGATAGACGGAGCGGATTTCTCACAAACATCTCTGTGGGACCCATACATGCAGTGCAAGTGCAAGGAACGCAAGTGCACCGGGCGTGCACCGAATCAAGCCGATCGGGTCAGCGCCGCTGACCCGATCCTTCTCGCAGGCGGAAACAGCGGACGGACGTTGTTCGTCCGTTTTCACGTAGTGGGCCCCAGCAATCACAGTTCTCGACGATCAGAACCGTCCATACGCTCTGCAAGGTGACCAACATCGTCGCCTAGCTTTCCTTTTTGGCCCATGCATACACACAAAGGCAGAGTACCTGATAAACGTCAGATGGA
The DNA here is from genome assembly GCF_029962835.1 of Magnolia sinica. NCBI lineage: Eukaryota > Viridiplantae > Streptophyta > Magnoliopsida > Magnoliales > Magnoliaceae > Magnolia > Magnolia sinica. Next base: position 4,068,823 of record NC_080583.1, on the reverse strand, counting down.
CGGCGGACTAAGCAAGCTTGTGGACCACACCGATTCTCTCCAAAAAATACTCATTTCCTGAGGGTTTTTCGTCCTGAACCTAGTGGACGGAATGGATTTCTCAAAATACATCACTGTGGGGTCCACTGACCATCACAGCGCTCAAACGTGCAGGCTCTGTTTCGCAACAGAGCCTGCGGTGGATCGTTGTGGGCCACTCTCTGAAGGGATCAGTTCAATCTGGACCATCTAGTGGATTCCAAAGAGGCTTGGAACCATCACCTAGGTGAAATTTTTCTAGGAAGTAACGTGTAGCGGATTTCGACCGCCGAAACTTATGATGGACGGCGGAATACAACATCCAGTGGGCCATACAAGGACCTGCCAAAATCACTCTGTCCTGACTGGATTTCCACGAGGATTCCAATGGACGGCGTGGATCTCGTTGACAGTCCCGATCTTGGGCCTCACCAATCATCAGCGGAAAGCAGAATACGCAGATAGCTGATCTTTTGTCCCCGCAGCTCACGAACGCAAGATGGGCAGAGTCCCACCAGGAGTCGGCTGCGAATGGAGAGGAGAAGAGGTGGACGGCTGCATAAAAGGGAGAGGTTTTGGACGGACTCTGGTGTGTGCACGACTGGGAAGAGTTTTGGGAGGCTAGACGGCAGCGGCTGGTTTTCTTTTGGCTAAGGCTGCTGGAGTGAAAACAACTAGGGAGTTTTTGAGGAGGAGGACGTGGCTGGCATCAACGGCTGGGAGTTGGATTGGAGCTGGGCTTTTCGTGGAAGCAGTGGCTCGGTTTTGGGACTGCTGGATGTGGAGCTGATCCGGTTTTTTTTTTTCTTCTTCTTCCTTTTCTTCTTCTTCTTCTTTTTCTTCTTCTTCTTCTTTTTCTTTCTTTTAATTAGAATTTAGCCCATATCATGTGTGGCTAAACCTCTTAGCTAGGGCTAAGAGGTGAAGCCTGTAGTGAGATGGGAGAGTCTATTCTATGCAAGTAGATTAAATTTCTGAACTTAATTTAGTTGATTATTATAAGGAATATTTTTATTAGTCTTTAATGGTCTGTTGTGACAGAAATTACAATGGGTTTGAAATGGCTTTGAATATTTCTTTCCTCTTTTTATATTTATGAAGTCAGGAAGCCCTGTTGTTCATCATTGTCCCATGGGCATGGTAGGATGACAGTACCTTCCTGATCTTCATACATTATTGATTGGTTGGAAATTAGTTTAATTCTATTGTTTACTTTGTCTCCTGGGCATGGTTTGGTGATGGAATCCCTTCTAATTCATATACCTTTCATCTCTTGAAGACCAAATCAAGTAAGTTCAGTTTGAATTCCATAATCCTTGATGCGAGCATAAGATCTCCCTGATCTCTACAAGTGGATCCTCTGAATCCCTAGCTTCCTTCCTCTGAATTCCTTAAAGTTTTAGATAATTCTTCCACAATTAATTCTCAAATTTTATTTGATTTAGATAGCATCTTAGTCTAGTTCTAGTTCTACTTGGTTTCAGATAACGTACAGGTATCAGTCCCTGTGGATTCGACCTCGGTCTTACCGAGTTTATTACTACATCACAACCCTATACTTGGGGAGTGAACAAGTTTTTGGCGCCGTTGCCGGGGACTGACGGTTACGATTTTCTGAAATTATTTGGTTCTAGGATTAGTTTAAGATTAGGATTTTACTAACCTTAGCTTTTACTTATTTATTTATTTATTTTTATTTGAGTTCAAGACTAACTTGTTTCCTGTTTTATAGGATCTGGACATAAGTTTCTAAATTGGTAATTCCTTCCTAATCTCTCTACTTTTTCATATTTTTAGAATTAGGGTTTAATTTTTAGAAATTTTCTAATTCTAGTATCCGCCCTTCTGTAGGAAATAGTTTATTTTTAGAGTTTAGGCTATTTCTTTCACTTCTTAGAAATTAACTTTCTATTTTTGTTTTATTTTAGTAACTTTTTAATTCTAACACTTTTAGAATCTAATTTTGTTTCTTAATTTATTTTTAGAATTTTTGTTTAGAAACTAACCTTCCTATTTTTTAGGCCTTTAAGGTAGAAATCTCTAATTCGGTACACTCCTTCCCTACTTTCTATTTTTCAGTTCTCTTTTAGTAATTTGCCTTCTAGTATAGGACTTTCCTAGTTTACTTTAGAAATTTCCGCTTTTCTTTAAAGAATACCTTCTTTTAGAAATTAAGTTACTGTTATTTTTTCTTTTAAAGTATCATTCTTCTCTTTTTAAGAATCTAACTTATTTTTGTTTTATTTTGCAGGTTTTTAACTTAGGACTCCAATTTGGTAATTTCTTTCCAACTCTCTCTTTCTTCCTAGATTTTCTTTTCCTTTCTTAGGATTAGGTTTTTAATCGAGGGCTGCGAGTGTTTTTCATGCCCAAGTGGGCCCGTGACGACACTCGACATCTCTTGACTGAAGGAGGATTGGTTGAATGGTTGGCTATCCATCGCAGGACTAGACACCGCTCGAAATCCCCTGAGTTAACTGAGGTTATGGCTGAAGACCAACCTCCTCCACTTCCACCCAGGGTGGAGGATACCCAAGATGAGAATGAGGTGCAACAGGCACCCCCGCCTCGTACTTTACGAGATTATCTACAACCGGCGGGAGTGAGTATGCCCTCATGCATGATTTTTCCTGAAAATACAGGACAAATGGACATCAAGTCAGGAGTTATCCAAATCCTTCCCAAATTCCATGGACTTGAATCAGAAAGTCCATATTTACATTTGAAAGAGTTCGATGAGATTATAGCTACATTATGTTTTCCTAATGTATCTGAGGATACAATTAGGCTGAAACTTTTTCCTTTTTCCTTAAAAGAGAAAGCTAAGACGTGGTTACATTCACTGCGTCCTAGATCCATTGGCACATGGAACGACATGCAGAGGGAATTCATAAAAAAATTCTTCCCACATCATAAAACGATTACCCTCAGAAAAGCGATCATGAACTTTGCCCAAAAGGAAGATGAAACATTCTTTCAATGTTGGGAAAGGTTCAAAGATTTGGTCAGTTCATGCCCACAACACGGATTTGAAACGTGGCGCATTACAAATTTTTTCTATGATGGACTGACATCTTCCATGCGCCAAATGGTCGAGACAATGTGTAATGGAGAGTTCATTAATAAAGATATCGACGAGGTATGGGACTACCTCGATAGTTTGGCTGAAAAAACACAATCTTGGGACTATTACCCAAAGTCGAACACCACGTCTAGGCCGACTCAATTAAAGGAGAAAGGTGGATTATATCTCTTGAAAGAAGAGGATGATCTCAAGTGTAAAGTGACTACGCTCATAAGGAAAGTTGAGGCCATGGAAGGAAAGAAGGATAAGGTCAATGAAATTGTTTGCGGCATCTGTGATTGCAACATTCACACAACTGAAAATTGTCCTACAATACACGCCTTTCGAGGAGTGTTGAATGAACAAGCCAATGCCGTAAATAACTATCAAAGACCTTTTCTTGGACCTAACTCCAACACATACAATCCTGGCTGGAAAAATCATCCAAACTTTAGTTGGAGGAATGGACAAACGGCGACTCCTCCAGGTTTCTTCAATCAAAATCCAAATCAAGTGAAACCTCAAGAGGAACCGGTTCAAAATCCCATACAAGAGCTGGCTCAAGCAATGCGAGGAATTACAGATTTATGCCAAAGATAGATTCTCGTATGACGGTTATAGAAAAGGGGATGCTTCTGCACAACCTCTCCCCAATCCTAAACCGCGATACGAGAATAATGATCCTAGCTCTTCAAATCGGATGGGGCATGCTAAATCCATCACCACTCTTAGGAGTAGGTAAGATCATCGATAAAACTCTTAGGTTAGGCCTGAAAAGCCTCAAGAACCAGAAGAGGACAACAATGATGGAGCTATTAATGCCCCACAAAAATTAGAACCGGAACTTCTAGAGAAGCCAGTTGCTCCGTTCCCCCAACGGTTAGTTTCACCAAAACCTCTCTCTAACTCTCAGGATATCCTAGAGGTGTTGAAACAAGTGAAAGTCAACATTCCTCTACTTGATGTCGTTAAACAGATACCTTCATATGCCAAATTTCTGAAAGACTTATGCACGACCAAAAGACGGAAAATTATTCAAAAGAAAATCTTCTTGACTGAGAAAGTGAGTGCCATCCTGAAGCAAGACGTGCCACAGAAATTCAAGGATCCCGGTAGCCCAACCATATCATGTGTAATCGGGAACCATCGAATTGATCACGCACTTCTTGACTTAGGAGCGAGCGTCAATCTGATTCCCTACTCGGTATACAAACAGTTAGGTTTGGGTGAATTAAAACCCACCCTAACCACACTACAACTTGTTAATCGCTCTGTTCGTGTACCAAGAGAGATAATTGAGGATGTGTTAGTCCAAGTCGATAGATTTTACTACCCTGTAGATTTTATCATCCTGGACACCGAACCCATCAATAACATGAGCACTCAGATTCCCATCATTCTTGGTCGTCCATTCCTTGCCACGTCAAATGCAATTATCAATTACAGGAATGGTATCATGACTATGTCTTTTGGAAATTTGACATTGGAGTCAAACATTTTTTTCAATAACGGCAGCAATGCAGAGGATGATGACGATTTCCACGACATTAACATGATTGACTCTTTCGTGGAAGATACGACACCTCTGACATTATCCTCCGACTATCTAGAGACATGCCTGGCCCACTCCCATGATTTTGATGATGACATGATTAGGGAGACGTGTGCCTTGCTTGATACTGCACCGGTACTTGAAGTTAACCGATGGAGGCCACAATTTGAAGAATTACCACAAACCGATGTAGTGCCTCTACCGTCTAACCTCAAGCCGCCGAAGCTTGACCTAAAACCTTTGCCCTCTGATTTGAAATATGCCTATTTAGGTCAAGATGAGACATACCCGGTGGTGATCTCTGCCCACCTGGAGAAAGAACAGGAGAGTATGCTTATATCTACTCTCATTGAGCATAAAGGAGCCCTGGGATGGACGATAGCGGACCTCAAGGGAATCGATCCCTCGATTTGTACTCACCGCATATATCTTGAGGATAATGCAAAAACCGCTCGGCAACCACAACGTAGACTAAATCCAAACATGAAGGAAGTGGTTAAGGCCGAGGTTCTTAAACTATTAGACGTGGGTATTATATACCCTATATCTGATAGTCAATGGGTGAGTCCAACTCAAGTGGTCCCTAAGAAGTCCGGAATCACCATCGTAGCCAATGCTAATAATGAACTCGTGCCAACTAGAGTCACTACTGGTTGGAGAATGTGCATTGACTACATGAAGTTGAATACCGTCACGAGGAAAGACCACTTTCCTTTACCATTCATTGATCAGATCCTGGAAAGGTTAGCTGGTCATTCCTATTACAGTTTCCTTGACGGGTATTCAGGCTACAACCAGATAGAGATAGCCCCTGAAGACCAGGAAAAGACCACATTTACATGTCCCTACGGCACCTTTGCCTATCGAAGGATGCCATTCGGACTATGTAATGCCCCTGCCACATTTCAGCGATGTATGCTTAGTATCTTTTCTGATATGGTAGGGCAATATCTAGAGGTCTTTATGGACGACTTCTCTGTTTATGGTCCATCTTTCAGCAAGTGCTTGGAAAGTCTTAAATGTGTGCTGAAAAGATGTGAAGAAAAAAACTTGGTACTTAATTGGGAGAAGTGCCATTTCATGGTTCAAAAGGGAATTGTCCTTGGGCATATCATCTCGTCCAAAGGAATCGAGGTAGATAAGGCAAAAATCGATCTTATCTCTAACCTACCTCCACCCAAGAACATCAGAGACGTGCGATCCTTCTTAGGATACGCAGGATTTTACCGGCGATTCATAAAGGACTTTAGTCTTCTCTCTCGTCCTTTATGTAATCTTCTTCAAAAGGATGCTCCGTACGAGTGGACGAGCAATGCCGGGAAGCTTTCACCAAGCTTAAGGGCACGTTAACCCGCACCTATCATGCGGCCACCCGATGGAGCCTTCCTTTTGAGCTTATGTGCGACGCTTGTGATTATGCTCTTGGAGTGTTTTGGGCCAAAGGAAAGATAAGCGGCCCTACGTCATTCATTACGCAAGTAGAACTTTAAATTATGCCAGGTGAACTACTCGACTATGGAAAAGGAACTCTTAGCTGTAGTGTTCGCCTTGGACAAATTTAGGTCCTACTTGATCGGATCCAAGATCATTATCTACACAGATCATGCGGCACTTAAGTATCTTCTTTCTAAGAATGATTCTAAGCCCCGCTTGATACGATGGATCCTTCTACTCCAAGAATTTGATTTG